>NC_045426.1:103760812-104060812 GCF_902635505.1 Sarcophilus harrisii
CAGTGCCTGGTACATAGTAGGCACTTACTAAATGTTCAATTGTCTGAGATTAAAGAAGATCTTGAATATTACATATAAAAAATCTGAACTTTATCATATATGAAAGAGATACATTCAAGTCTATGTTAGGACTAAATATTTTTTCTTTTTGATAAAAAGAATTACATCATCAATAACATGAAAAGACATGAACTGCAAACCATAGTAACCTGCACAAAAGAACAGCAAAATATAAATAATAATATATAGAGAGAAATGACTCAAATTTATAAGAATACAAGTCATTTCCTAGTTCAAAATTGGTCAAAGTATATGAACACACAATTTTCAGATGAAGAAATTAAAGCCATCTGTAGTCATATTTAAAAATGCTCCATCACTATTGATTAAAGAAATGCAAATTAAAATAACTGAAGTATAATTTCACATCCCTCAGATTAGTTAAGATGACAGGAAAAAATAATGATAAATGTTGGAGGGAATATGGAAAAACTGGGACATTAATGCATTGCTAGTGGAGTTGTGAATTCAACAATTCTTCAGAGCAATTTAGAACTATGCCCAGATGGCTTCAAAACTATGCATACTCTTTGATCCAGCAGCCTCACTACAAAGTCTGTATCCCAAAGAAATCTTAAAGGAGGAAAAAGGGACCCACATGTGCAAAGATGTTTGCAGCAGCTCTTTTTATGGTGGCAAAGAATTGGATGCCCATTAGTTGAGCTATGGCTGAATAAGTTATAGCATATAAAGGTAATGGAATATTACTGCTCTATAAGAAATGATGAGCAGGTTAATTTCAGAAAAGCCTGGAAAGGCTTACTTGAACTGATGCTGATTCAAATTAGCAGAACCAAGAGAACATTATACACAGTAAGCCCAAGATTATATGATGATCAATTTATGGTAGACTTGGCTCTTCTCAGCAAGGCAATAATTCAAGGCAATTCCAATAGACTTGAGATGGAAAATGCCATCTGCATTTAGAGAAAACTATGGATATTGAATATGGTTCAAAGCCATCCACATCCATGTTTGGGTTTTTTTTGTTTTTTCTTTCTTGTATTTTTTCCCTTTTGTTTTGATTCTTCTTTCCCAATATGAATAATATGGAAATATGTATAAAAGGATTGTACATGTTTAAGCTATATCAGATTATCTGCTGTTTTAGGGAGAGAGGAGGCAAGGGAGAGAGTGATAAAAAAAATTGGAACAAAAAATCTTACAGAAATGAATGTTAAAAACTAACTATGTATATTTGGAAAAATAAAATACTATTGAGGAAAAAAATATTAGTAGAAACTGAATGATATTCTACCTATCCATACCAATCCACTAATTGAAAATTTTTAAAAAACATATACATTTATAAAAAATACTTGGGCACAATTCAGTTTTAGTAGTTTAACAAAATTACAGGAATTGCACATCTTACTTACAAAACCATTACTGGCCCTGAGAATAGTTGACTCAATTAAGAGTACTACAAGACCTGTGAATGAACTAGAGATTGATAGCAAAAGAAAACTTTCAATATTCTAAAACCGCATTTAAAAAAATAAATAAACACTGCTGCCATCCCCAGAGTACCTAACAATACAGTCACAGCTCCACCAAAAGCTAGAATATTCCTGGACAATGAACAGTTTGAACAATTAGACTGGTTATCTTGTAGGTAAATAACTTTCCAACTAATAAAAGAGCTAAAAATCATGTTATCAGAGTCTTAAACCCCACTTTTTTCTCTAGCTCCTAAAAATCCAGGATTCTATTCCCACTATTTGAGTTCCTTTGTTATTGCCACCCATCATTAAGCATACTGCTTTATAACTCTTCCTTAGTTTCCCCATTAAAGGCAATATAATCTGTATTAGTTACAGAATTTAATAGAAAATGTTTTTATCAGAACTATATTAATTATTTTTGTTAAGTCAGGAATATTTGTTTTGAATTATAAAAATTTTATGTTACTAAATCTTTCCATCAGGAAAAATAGCTAAACACAGGTAATGCAATGAGATTTCCAATGAGAAGGTAAGAAAGGAATGGAAAGACATGCATGATAAGTCCTTGGGTAAATGAAAATTTTAAAGAGCCATATTGGAGGCTTGGGTTGTCTTGAGAGTTTGAATGTTGCTATTATCTTCTATATAGGACTAGTTAGAAGAAAAGATTAGCTAGAATTAGAGTGAAGCTGTAATAGCTGAACAGGGGGGGTATTTAAAGCATCTAAGAGCAGAGGTGAATCAAAGGATATGTCAAAAGGTAAAGTTTTCTGTTTTGATAGACTCATTATCAATTAATGAGATGAAGTACAAATATAGAGAATTTGGCCTTAAGTTTCTAAAGTGAGAACATTAATAACATTATTATGATTTTGTTGTGTAATGGCTGGCAAAACAGTTAATTATTATTCAAAAGTTGATGATAGTTAATAATTAATTCTCTTTTTTTATCCTTAACCTTCTTTCATTTGACTTCTGCTCATTTCATTAAGAACAACTGATATAAAAAATGATATAAACAAAAGTGAGCAATTTGCAAGCATTTTGTAAAGGCTTTAGTTTCCTTATTACAGGGAGAATGGAGTAGTTTAACAGTTCATATTAATGTACTATTTTACATTGTTTTATCCTAAAACCAAATTTGTGAGGGAAATAAAAATTAGTGCCATTATCCCTATTTAACCAAGAGGCTCAAAGAGATTGAGTGACTTGTTCAAGGCTGAAAAGTCAATAGCTGAAGAGATGGAATTTGAAGCCAATCTTCTATCAATTCCCCAACACCACATTTACCACAAAGATCCCTCCTAATTCTAAAATGTTATATTACAATGATTCTAATTTTTTTTTTTGGGGGGGGGGCTTTTTTTAAAATCAAAAGTCATTTTCCCAAAATAGCTATAGAATTCAAACATTCATGTTAAGATGGTCCTCCATAAAACAGCTAGCAAAAAAAGGACTTCCATGTTTTCTGCATCTTCCTAACAGTCCTCCATACAAATTCCATATAGTATGATGGAAATATTTTCTAGATCTTTTGCCTCTAGAGAGATGTCAACAAAGCACTAGGACTCTCTATCATATATACCTTGCTATTTTTCTATGACCAGACCACAATCTTTTGTAATTGTACAGTACATCTCTGTAATCATCACCTTTAAACTACTTATAGGCAGTTCTTCAGTGTACCCTATTCAGAAATTATTGACAAAAAACCTTAAACATTCAGATATTATGACATGCCCATACTAACAGAAATATAGCAAAACTAGAAGAAGAAGAATATTAAAAAGAAAAACCTTAGTTTTAATCACTTGATGCTTTTGGATCATGCATTGTATTTAATATACTCTAAATAATTCTGAGTCCTACAATTCTGAAAACAGGAACATCTTGAAATCCTGTGCAGAATACAGAATCATTCTACTATTTGGACTCTGCATTGTTCAGTCTCTAAAACATAGTCAAAAAATTTTGATGAATATATTAATCCTGTTTTGTGCTTCATTTCACATTAATAATCAGAGAGTTACTGAACAGTTATTGATATTATATCTTTAAAGAAATATTGTATGATTTTCACATAAGCAATGGAAACATTGTTCAAATCTTTATGACTCATTAACATGTGTCAGGTACTATCAACAAATTATTAAGTGTATAACAAATGTTGTTAAATATATATTGGGAATACAAAACATAAACAAAACAATTCTTATGCTTAAAGACCTTATTCTACTTATGGGATACAATTATTCACAAAGAAATAATACCAAGTGCAAACAAAATAATTTTAAAAGAAAGAAAGTTAACTAACAAGTGGGAGCAAAATGGGAAGAGAAAAACATAAAAGGGATACTTAAAATGCAATTTGAAGGAAGTTAGAGATTTAATAAGGTGGAGGTGTGAAATGAGTGCAAAATTCAACATATTAGACTTGTGCAAAGACCACAGCTAGCAAGCCAGTTTTCCTGTAACAGTGTGTGTATATGTGTATGTGTGTGTATGTGGTAGAAGAATATAAGAATAAAAATATAAGTTTTGTGAAGATTATTACATGCCAGGGTTGAGAATATTGTAACCTAGAAGTAACAGGAAGTCACAATATTTTTAAATCTAGGTAGGACATGATCAGAACTATGTTTTAAGAATATCAGTCTCATTGCTCATACAAAATAATGCAGAAAGAAAAAAGACTAGTGTTTTTAAGATAGAATTTTACTCTACTAAACTCAACCGCTTTGCTTTATAGTTACCAATCAATAAAAAAGCTAAATGTGTCACTGGAAAGATTAAGTTTTTCTAGAGAACATGATTTTTAAATAGTTGCCCTGCTACTATGCAGCTCTTCCCATAAGTGAGCAAAAATTTATTAAGTGCTTATTATATGCCAAGCCCTGTGCTAAGTATCAGAGATACAAAGAGAAGTTTAAATAGTCCCTAATCTGAAGGAGCTTACAATATAATGTTGGAAACAATAGACAAATAACAAAATATTTACAAAAGAAAAAAATCTAGATGGGGAAGATCTTCTGCAAAAGATGATTTGAGATGAGTTTTGTAAAAAATTAAGGGAAACTAAGAGGTGGCAATGGTATCAAATTCACATAGAAATGGGGGCCACTAAATCATAAATAAGGATTCCTGCTGGCACATATTGACTAAAAAAATAATATATTAACATTATTTGTGTTTTATTATATTTTTATTTGTTTTTCCCAATTTACCCTTTAATCTGGTTCAGACCATAATGGTGAAAGGTATTTGACCTATATTGCAGGTGTTTTGACATCTCTGCTCCAGACCTGACATCTAGATACATGTCCCACTTTCAATATTTAGAGGCAGAGAAAGAAAGCTAATTCATTTTGGGAAATACCTAGAGGGGAGCTGTTTGGATTGAATTAATAAATTAATTTACATCTCAACCCCTTAAACCAGCCCTAGACCCTCAGATCATGCTTGATTCTGAAACAAAAAGACCAGAGTTTCAATCCTTTCTCCAACACTAATGTTGTGACTTTGAGTAAATCACTGAACATCTTATGACTTGGTTTCATAGGACCACTGAATCACAGATCTAGAGCTAGAAAAAATGTTCATTAGAAGTCATGTAGTCCAAATCTCCTTTTTAGTCAACTTTTAGAATCAGTTCTTCACTGTGTTTAAAATTGGGCCATCTCCAGTAGGGATTTTTTCCGGGAATATTTGTGTTACAGTGCAGGTGATTTTCTCATCTTTGATTTCTTTAGCACTATTCTTCCTTCTTCAAGAAACATTTAAATGAGTATTATGTTAAGAATTCAAATACAGTGAAACCTAACAAATAATTGTGAGGATCAAGCATGTTAATATTTGTAAATTTTGTAGTCTTAAAAAAAACCCATTATTATGATGAGGAGAAAGAAGATAACTTCAAGTCTTATATCAAGCACTAGTTTCTCTTCTGAGTTTCAGCTCTGTATCATAAATCTGTATATGGGACAGTTCAACCTGGACAACAAAGAGATATCTCAAATTCCAAGCATACAGAAGTAAATTCACCCATTTTTTCCCCTAAAGCCCACCACTGTTCCACACATTCCTATCTTCCAAATTCATAGCCTCAGTCTTATCCCCTCTTCACTCTCCCTCACTCTGTATATCCAGTCACTTGCCAAACCTTGCCATTTCTACCTCTCCTGAATCTAACAAAATATCTACACAGTTATCATCCTATTTCAAGACTCCATCAGCACCTACTTAGATTATTACCATAGCCTCCTAATTGGATTCCCTATTTCAAATCCTTTCCCACTTCAATCCAATCTCCACACTGATGCTAAAATAATTTTCCTTAAGCATAGACTTGAACATGTCATATTCCTTATAATAAACTTCGTTGGCTTCTTATTTTATTTCAAATAAAATATAAACTCTACCATCAAGTTTTTAAAGTCATAAATAATGTAACCCCAACTTATTTTTCTAATATTTAAGTAGTTTAATCTATTTCCAGGATTAAATCATTTTTTCCTGATACCCAACTTGTGTTCCCTTCCAGATTAGCTTATTTTGAATATATAAAATTATTGTACATTAAAATGTAAATTTGTTGAGAATCGTATTATTCTCTGTCCTTGTATACCCATGCCTGGCATATAGCAGGTAGATAATAAGTGTTCATTGACTGATTGATCTTTAACTTTAATTAGTATGCTCTTAGGTTCATTAGTACTAAACTATAATGTACAGAAAACAAATTAAAATAAATATTAACTTAAAGAAAAATAAAATGTCATACTTAGTTTTTTATTTATAGACATTTTCCTACTTATCACTGAAATAGATAATAAATTCCATGACTAAAAATTCATGTCTGCATATCACTGGAAAAAAATCCATGATTTAATATACAGTTAATATTCAAATTATGTAAGCTAACATTCCATCAAAATGATAGCAATTCATGTCTTTTAATTATCATTATGTACATAAAAAGTAATAAAAACATATATTTAGCAACCAAGGTTTTCTGGATGGCTTAGAGAATATGAATACTGACATGCTCTTACTCATACTTAAATTCCACATAGAAAAGACTGAATATGCAACTGTGAAGAAAGCAAAAAAAACACAGAAGGAAAAATAAAGCTCGTAAAGGCTGTTTTGTTTCTTCTGATTACTGTTATTTTTTTATTTGGATGTAAAACCCGTGAATAATATTTTGGGGGTGAATTTGTATGTGAGGGAAAAGAGATGTCAATGATATATCTAATAAAAATGTGACTTAATCCTTCACTGTGCTCAAAGTTAATCAAAGTATGCCTTAGTTTAATCTATTTTGAAGATAACTGAATATCAAGTATGAATGGTACTACGTATACTTTTAAAAATATCAATACAGTAGATTTAAAGGAAGATATAAAGTAAAAACCAATTCATTTAATAAGTACTTGTTAAAGAAAACAAAAACAAAAGTATACAATGCTATTTAATATTTTCTAACACTTACAAAATGGGGACAATCTAAATATTACCTCCCTACCTGAACTTTAAAAGACTGATCTTATTATAGTAATCATACCATGAAAACATTCTAGTGAGGATTTTTCCTAAATGTTACTTAAATCTTACTTATATATTCAAATATCTTAGAAAAACAAATCAATTATTACACATATAAGATAAGAAACTATCAGTTATGCACCAGTCACAATGGATAATAAAGTTACATAATTGCAGTGTAGCAGTATGTTACTCAGACTACATGAGAGGTTAGCTAAAATGTTATATGAAACCTCAACTAAAATTCTTGAAAAACTTATCAGATACACAGAAAAACCAGAATTATATAAAGCTTATGAAAATTATACATATTAAAAAACATATAAGAATCTGTATCTATCAATCTGGAGAAGATAAACTGAAGAATCACCAAAAAAAATGAGATCTCAGTAACTTCGAAACTTTAGACATCATCTCATCCAAAGCTGCGAAAGCTATGGGTTACAATGCCATACAAGGTTGTGTACCTAAATGTGAAGGTCATGAAATTATAATTTATTATCAGTAAATGCCTGTTTTTGTAAATCTATTTAATATACCTATATACCCAGGGTCACATAAAAAATTGGGTGAAAAGAGGTTATGACTGGAAAAAAATTTAAGAAGCCTCAATATACCCTATCCATATGTAAACAAAAAACTACCATCTTTCTCTGAATACCTCCAATGTAACTCTGTGGGCCTAATGAGATAACTCATAGTATCTGTGAATAATTTGAATTGTTAAAAAAAAAAAAAGTTTTTCTTTATGTGAAATATTAATCTGTCTATAATTTCTGAATATGACTGTGAGCTTTGCCTCTCTACTAAAAAAGGAAAAAAGAAGTTTTATTATTCCATAGAGAGTCCTTCAAATCCCTAACAACAATTATTAAATATCCCCAGCTCAAATAACCTCACTTCCTTAAATCAACTATTATATGATAAAAACTCAAATTTGGTCTCTTATGCCTCACCAATTTATTAATATCTGTTCAAAGCTCTTAGAAACAAAATACTATAGAATGGATCTGATGAAGGCAGAATATAAGAGAGCTAGTGCCTAAAAATTTCTGAGCACTGAGCCTCTTAATGAAGTCATGTTACCTTTTTTTGTTATTTGCTATTTCATTCTATTGATTCATATAGAGTTTTCAGGTCATTAATAGGCTCTGGTCATTTCCAGACCAACTACTATCTAGATATGACACCTTATTTATGTCACTCTTTATCAGTTATACAAGTATTCCTAGGTTTTTCTGAAGTCATTCCTGTCATCATCTCTTAAAGTTAGATAGTATTTTATCATATTATTCAATTGGTTCATCACTTTCCTCAGATTTCCATTCTTTGACACCTCAAAAAGCAGTATAAATATTTTTGGAAATCTTTAGTTTGTTTTCCTTAAAATTAATATCCTCTTAATTTTCCATTTTTAATTTTTTCTTTCATTTCCTTTCCCCATCTCCTCTTTCACTCTTATCTTATTGAGTCAAATACATATCTCTCTCATTAGGGGTATTATGATGAGATTATCTAAGGTCCATATGTCACACATTTCCCTTCATTATTTTTATAGAATTCTTGGCTATGCTGAAAATATGGGATAATGTTCCTTTAACTTCTCCATCTCCCCCCCCTAGTATATTACTCTTCCTCTTCCTTTTCTACCATTTAAACAGAAACATTTAAACATTTCCAGGTTTTCCATCTACTTAGACTTCTTCTATGACTCCAACTAATGATAAGATTCATAGAGAACCCATATATTATCTCTCCATAATGTAAATAGTTTATCCTTCTTAAATCACTCATGACCATTCATGTTTACCTTTTCATATATTTCTCTTAATTCCTATGTTTAAACTTCAAAATTTCTAAGTAGCTCTGCTCTTTATCAGATATGCTTGAAATTCCTCTATTTCATTAAAGATCTATTTTCTTTGTATATTATATTTAATTTTTCTAGGTAAATTATTCTTGGCTATAAATTTAGATTCTTGGCCTTTGGTAATATTATAATCCAAGCTCTCCACTCCTCTATAGCTGTGGTTGCAAAATGATGTAAAAGCCTGACTGCAGTTTTTCAATATTTAAATGTTTTCATTTTCTGGCTACTAATAATATTTTTTTCCTTTGACCTGGAAGCTCTGGTTTTGGTTATAACATTCCTACGTTTTCATTTTGGATTTGCTTGTTTGGGATTTTTAATAATTAGAGATTGTATTTCTACCCACTGGTTCTAAGAGATATGGTGAGTTTTAATAATTAAATTTTAATTTTGATCATTGAAATATGTCAAAGCTCTTTTTTTGGCCAAAGATGTCAGGTAGTAGAGTGAATTTTAAATTTTTTTCTCCTCAAATTGATCTCCAGGCAAGTTATTATTCTTTAATTTATATTTTCTTCAATTTTTTCAGTCTATCAATTTCAATATTGCTTGTTATATCATAGAGGCAGTCATTAGCTTCTATAAGATCCATTACAATCTTCTCCAATTCAATCTGCTTGAACAGTTTTGTCCTTCTTATAGCAAGTTAATTTCTTCTCCTATTCTTTATTCTATATATTCTCATTTCTTTTTCATTATTTTCCCTCTGGCACTCTCATTTCTTTTGTAAGACACTATTAACTCTTTTTTTTAAAGCTCTTGCTTCATCTTTTTCAAGAATTGTAGTTCTTGAACTACCATTCTATACCATGCATTTCTTTGAGGGTTTGAGAATAGATGTTTTAAAATAATTATGAATTCCTGTTACCACATTTTAAAGGTAGGATTCTTTTTTCTTTGTTCTGT
The DNA here is from genome assembly GCF_902635505.1 of Sarcophilus harrisii. NCBI lineage: Eukaryota > Metazoa > Chordata > Mammalia > Dasyuromorphia > Dasyuridae > Sarcophilus > Sarcophilus harrisii. The sequence continues at coordinate 103,770,638 of NC_045426.1, forward strand.
TTTCCAATCTAGTTCCTGATTTTGTTTTTTTTTTAACTATCTATTTAAAACTAAACATAAAATAAGAAAAAGTACAATAGGAAAAGACAGAAAGAAGAAAATTTAAAAACAAAACAAAAATTGTCATATGGCCAGCACAATCAGGGAGGACTCAAAATATGCAACAATAAATTTCCACTTCAAGAAAACATATATAATAATAAATAAATACTTTAGTTCTCCTCAATAACTTGCTTAGCTATTACTTAAACTCCTTCTACAATTATCTTCTACTCCCACCATTTCTCTGCCTTTTTGTTTCACACCCATTAATCTAAACATTCTTCTATATCCCATCTTATCCTTTTGCCACCCTTTCCCTCACTTTTTATCCTTTCCCCATTAATCTACACATAGATTTTTACCCTTCATGGTGGTATATATGTATGTATGTATGTATGTATATATTGTTCCCTATTTAACCCATTCCCAATGTGAGTAGGTTTTCAGAACTACCAAACTTCTTCTTCCCCAATCTAATGTCTCTGTGTCAGTTTTTCCCTTGAACCTCATTCATATAATTACTATTTTTACGTTTCCTAAACAGTTTTGTTTTTTAGAATCAGATCAAACTCAGCTCCTTCCCAATCTTTCTTTTGAACTACAGAATTACTGTTGTCAATTTTAGACATATGGTATATATTTCCAAATATAAAACATAGTTTGTGCTTGTTGAGTACTTTGAAATCAGCCTTTGATGTTGGCTCTCATATGTTAAATTTACTATCAAGTTCGGATTCAGTTGACACAAAATCTTGAAAATATGTGAAGTTCGTGAATATTTATTTTTTACTCAATATTATGGATATTTTTGGCCACAGGCCTAGAGTTTTTGATTGTCAACATATATTACAGGTCCTGTGTGATCTTTTACTGTAGCTGCTGGTAAATCCTATACAGTTCTAATTATAGCTCCAACATATTTGAATCGAGTTTTTTGTTTGTTTCTTATGAAATTTTCTCTTTAATGGAGTCATTTTACATTTTAGAAATACTGTTCCTAAACGTCTTACTTATTCTTATGTTTTCTTTTCTTAATCTGTTCTCAAATCTGCTGTTTTTCTTATAAGAGATTTCAAATTCTCTTCTATTTTTTTCATTCTATGTATTTTGTTTTGTTATTTCTTAGCCTCTTATAGCTTCATTGGCTTCCCCAATTCTAATTTTCAAAGAATTATTTTCTTCTTTAAGATTCTGGATCTCCTTTTCTAGTTGATGGATCTTCTTTTCATAATTTTCTTATTTTTCTCAGAGGATTATTCTTTTTTTAAGCTTTTCTTCAATCTCTTTCATTTTTTCTCAATCTCATAAAAGTCTTTTTTGAGTTCTTATATAAATTCTTACTGGATAAGTAGTCATTTAACATTACTCTTTGGGGTGGAAGAGACTTTTTGTTTTTTAAATTGGAATGATTCTTATGGCTTCACTTCAGCTCTTTCCTCTTACCTGGAATTCCAAATTAAAAGCTCTCCTCTCCTGCGAGAGCTTCTCCTCCTCCCCCTACCCCCCCAGCTTCTGCACTCACTGGGTGTGTTGATTCTTTCTATCCCAGGGCTGTGCCTCTATAGCTCACATTCCTTATTAGCAGAGCTTCCCTCAGTCTTCCTGAACTCAAACCCCCAACTCCCTAGACTGTTCACAAAGTGAAAGTTCTTATAGTTACTACTGAGCTACTGCAAAATCCAGCTAGCTCCAGGGATCCATTCCTACTTGCTCTTTCTGTGGGGCTAGCTTGGAACACTTGAAGAGTGTTTGTACTTCACACAAGTTAAACCTCTGTCCTGGGGTCTTCAAGTCTTCTCAGGTTGTCCGGAGGACCCCTATTTTGATCCAAGTCTTATTTATTTTTCTCTAGTCTTTGTTCAGCCTGAGGAATAATTTTGTTTTGTTTGTGGGAGAAATTTGGAAAGCTTGGAATTTTCTGATCTACTCCAACATATTCCCATAATCCTTCTATATTTCCTGACTTTAAATTTCATGTTTGAACCAAGCTTTGCACTCTTTTGGAGCACAGATAAAGTTCGGTCCTAGTGATGCTGACTTAGGATGTCAATGGTAGAATAACGCTACTTATATACTCTAGTGTTATTCTAGGATCTAAAGGATAGCTCAGGCTGGAATGCCTACAAGCTTTCAGTGCTCCCCCAAAAGGGACCACCTTAACTGAGCTCTGTAAATTTCTGGCATATTTAGGCTACAGATTTCTGACTTCTTTTCAGGTATATGTAAATTTCTGATGAGTTTAGGTACATAAATTTCTCTATAAATTTCTGACTTCAGTTTAAGTCTAAGGCACAATACATTGACCCTAGTCTCAGCCACTATTACATAGCTGGGAAGTTCTTCTGGTTCAGAGAGATATAGTAGGTTCCCCTACCTACCTAGAATTCTGCCTAGAATTTCTGCACTGGCTATTTTACAACAGAATTCAGACAAGGTTAAAAGCTAAGCCTGAAACTTCACTCCACTTGTGGGCTTAGAGCCACAAGCTAATGGGTGCTTTTAAGCTTGTTCCTTTCAGAATACAGTACAGATATCACAAATATGCTTTTCCCTGGATTGTAGTATATGAAGCCCCTCCCCTATATTTTTGGAACTGTGGATGAAATAACAAAGATAATAGTTGGGACTTTTTGGCTCTCTCCTAGACCTAGCTTACTTATACAGTCTCCCTCCTCTGGAGTGCTCTAAATAGCAGGAAAACATAACACATTGGTTTTTTCTTCCATATCCCCATCAGGTTTAAGTCTGGCGCATTTCCTAGACATCTGGAGTTTGGGGAAGAATCTTGCTTTATAACTTCTGCTTACCATCTTGGTTTTATTTTCTCTTATCCTTGTATAAATTGTTCTGATTCTGTTCCAATTACATTGTGTATCAACTATTACTATGCAGGACTGTGAAATTATAGTTTTTTCATTTCTCACTGAACAAAAATTTACAATTATGTATCATTTGGCTAAAAGAAATCTAAGATGCCACATCATTTTCCCCATTCCTACAGATTCTGCTTTTCTTTCTTTCCCCCCCTTCAGTATCCAAAGAAATCTTGGGAGTTTTGTTGTTTTGTTTTGTTTGCTTTGCTTTGTTTTGTTTTTTACATATGCCTATTCCCTCCTGGCATCCTGTCCTCCCCACCATTTCTATTTATTTCCTTATTAACCTGATGTATTTCTATACCAAGTTGTGTTTGCCTATATAGTGTCTGTGTGTGTATGTGTTCAACATCCTTTTGTTCATTTCAGTAAGTGAAGTTTATATGATCTCTATTTTTCTTATTTATTCTTCCAGATTTCTGTACATATACAATGCTCAAATGACACTTCCTCCCTGAAATCTTCTCTGATCCCTCCAGTTATTGGTTACCCTCAACTTACCCTTTAATTTCCAAAGAGAGGAGGTTCCAGAAGTAATAGTTCTCCTTCCCCATATAATTCCTCTGCATCAGTTCTTTCTCCCACATGTCATTTATATAATTATTCTTTTTACCTTTTCCTACAATTTTGCTTTTTAGAATCACATCATACTCATCTCTACCTCAAGCTTTCTCTCAGACTACCCAATTATTGAGAGTCTAAGTCTTACAATTAATATTTCCACATTTTAAAAATTAACAGAATGTCCTTATTGAGTCCCTTATAATTAAATTAGTCTTTGACATTTACATTATATTTCTCTTGGATCTTGCATATCATATTCTTTTAAGTTCAGGTCTTCTGACAACCAAATCGTGAAAGTCTGGCAATAATTAAACATTTATTTTTCTTCCTGTTTAAGATTATGCTTAAACAATTTTACTTTTTAAAATTCTCTTCAGTGAATTTTTATATATCTTTTTTTCCATCTGGACAATTCTGCTTTTAAAGACATTCTTCTTTTCATTGGATTTCTGTGCCTTTTTTTCCCATTTGGTCTATCTTGTTTTTCAAGTATTATTTTCTACAGTATTTTTGTATGTGTTTCTTTTACAAAGTTACTGATCCTTCCGTATTTTCTTTTATCATTCTCCTTTTTCTTCCTAATTTTTTCTCCTCCTCTCTTACTTGATTTTTTAAATCTTTTTTGAGATTTTATTCTTCTATGATTTGAGATTAATTCCTATTTTTCTTTGAGGCTTTAGATGTAGCAGTTTTGACTTTGTTGGCTTCTTCTGAGGTTGTGTTTTGATCTTTCATGGTACCATAGCACTTTTCTACAGTCAGGATATTTTTCTACTATTTGCTCATTTTTCCAGACTATTTCATGATTTTTAACTGTATGGCAAAGTGAGGCTCTTTTTCTAGAGTAGATGGGGCATTATTCTAAGCGTCAGAAGTTTTTGTAGATGTTTAAGAGATAATTCTAGGCACTTGTAAGTTTTCAGTTCTTCCAAAGTGGTATGATCTATTATTCTCTGGGTCTATGTTCTCATTTGTGACTGACCACAAGCATTTTTTTTCTATGCTGGAGCTGTTACCAGGGTCCTAGCTCCCTAATAACTCCAAACTCTGGTATGCTAATGTACCTCTTCACTTTGGGACTAAGATTCAAGACTGTGGCCCAGAGTCAAATATGGACAATGAAAGAAAAGTCCTGGCCCCAGTGCTGATAGAGGGAGCCCTATAACCTCCTTCTGACCAGTTGTTTGACCTCTTTACCACCTATGGGCTGATAAGTCCAGAAACCACTACTGCTGCCACTGACTCAGTTGCCCCCAAGACCTCCTGCTGATTTGCTGTGACACAGCCTGTTGTCCACTATCACCCCAGTGAAACAGACTTTTCCTGCTGACCTTCTAACTTGCCTTGGGATAAGAAAATTGCTTCACACTTTCCTTCTGTGGGTTCTGCTACTCCAGAATTTCTTTTGAGGCCATTATTTAAAACTTTTTGGAGGAATATTGAGGAGAGCCCAGAAGAGTCTCTGACTTTTCTCCAACATCTTGGCTCCATACATCTGTTCCATTCCCTACTTTGTCTTCCTCCAATGCTCAAATGACACTTCCTCCCTGAAATCTTCTCTGATCCCTCCAGTTATTGGTTACCCTCAACTTACCCTTGTATTGCTTCCTTGTACTATAATTATTTACATGTAACAGAATGCAAGATTCTTGAAGGCAGGGATTGTTTCACTTTTTACTTTGTCCCACCACTTAGGACAATGTCTTGCATCAAAAAAATATGCACTTAATTTTTCTTAAACAGAATTGTGCAATGGATAGAACTAAGAGATATTAATCAGTAGAGGCAGAACAGAAAGGATGAGAATAAAATTCTAATTTTATTACAGAATAATAAAAGGAATAAAAAAGAATTTCTGTGGCTACCATTAGTTCTAGGTTACACTTTGAATGTATGGAATACATATAATTTAGGAGAATTTAAATCAGAGATTATCTATTTACTATTTAATTATAGATTAAGCCTAAGTTTTAATAAATAAATTCATTTTAGTACAAAGGTGGATATATTCTATCATAAATTGTTTTTGCTCAAATGTTTGACCAGATAAACTAATACTAGCATGGTATGGTGGAAAGAACACTGAATTTGGATTCTAGATCTTTCTCTGTGATCTTGAGCAAGTCAGTTGGCTTGTGGGGGGAGGGGAGGAGTCAGTTTCTGTATCTTCATCAGAATACTAAACAAAAAGTTATCTAAAATTCTCTTTCAGCTTTAAGTACTATGAGCCTATTAATTTAAAGAAATATATGAATCTCACTACTTAGACTGCACTGGCATGGCCTATCATTGTCACAATGTCAGTGTACCTAAATTACAGAGCCAGTTTCTTGAGAGGGTGAATGAAATCATTTGGTAGTTAAATATGAAAAACAAAAAGTCAGCAAATGTCAAAAAAAAATTGATACTTTAACCATCTAGTATTAAACCAGAAAAATGAATATTATGACCCTGGATTAAACTGAATGTTAACATACCACAAAATATTTTCCATATTATAAACTCCATGAATAGTACAACTCCTGAATCAATACATTATCTTAAATTCTTGCAAATAATGAACATGTAAAGGATCTGTGATCTGACCAACACAGAATATCTCACTATAGAAACTTCTATAAATATATATCCCAACCCCTCGGCAATGCAGTAGATTCTAAGATGTGGTCTGTGGCACAGAGAGATTTCATAACATGGAGGGTCAGAAGCAGAATATAAACCCAGATCTTGAATCTAGCATTTTTCTCCACTATGCAATACTGCTTCTATACTTCCAAATATGCTGAGGAAAAAAATCCATAAATTTAATAATCCAGAATATATCATAACTTAATGTTTCCTATTCAAGATATTTTCTAAATCGGTAAGAGTAGTCTCATAATCTCAGGTTCCATTCACATAAAGTTGTAGTTCCAAATGTTCTAAGCACAAGAGGGAATTCTATTTCCAAAATTAATCCTCACATTCTATCCCACAAGCTCCTGACTGTTAGGGATAAAACCGAAGTAGATTTCATACTATGCCATCATTGCATATGAAGTGAAATTTTATAGTCATTTTCCCCAAGTTGTAACATGTCCTACTATTGTTAAGTATTAAGTATTACTCTTAGAATACAAAATACCATCAAATTCAATGCCAATTTCTGTTGTTTTATCTAAAAGAAAATTTATAAAAAGGAGGTTAACAAGAGAACACTGAAATTTAGAAAATCTAAATTATTTAATAGTACTTTGGGTAAATAAAATTTTATGACAATAAATGCATACTTTTTGATAGGATATACTTTCAACTGTGTGGGCATCTTCCTGATTTCTCAGTACTTTCTGTGTATCCATATTGAGAACATGAAGTTGCCGGATCAGCTCTGCCTGCTGTGCTGTGTGTTCCTGGTTTTGTTGGTAAAAATTCTGCAGCTCCTGCAACTCTTTCCTGTGCAAAAGAAAGCAATGGAGAAAACATTAATAAAAATCATCTCAGTTAAATAACTGTGTTCACTTAACATTATAAATTGAATTTCTATTTTTCATTTATAGTTTAGTATGAACTATCTTATACATGAGAAAAATATGCAAAATATTTACTATACATCAAATATACCAATAAAATAGATAAAATCTCTAAAAATCACTTTTATCAATACTCATATAATACTTATCAATTTTCTTCCTTTTATAGTTTGTTATATAAAAGTCCTGGATTTCTACCTTCTTAATACAATTAATTTAATCTTTCAGTATCAGGAATTGAATTGAATTGATGCCAATAGTTGAACAATGCCAAAACATAATCACCAAGAAAATCTTTGTCTTCTTCCCTCACCCTTTGCTTCCCATTCGGTGCTATACCCTTCATGGTATATATGTAATGTTGCCTAATTAACCTATTCCCAATGTGAGTAGACTCTGACTTTTCCATCCTCCTCTACTGCCTCTGTGTCTATTCTACCTCTGCATCTCATTTATATAACATAATTATTATTTTACTTAACTCTGCCCAAATCTTTATTTTGAGCCACCTTATTGCTGATGTAAAACTTAAAATTGATATTTTTATAATGTCCAGCCTAGTTATCTGGAGGGCATCAGGATCAATTAGAGTCAGGATCAATCAAAGTCCTTGGTCTTCAGGGGGGAAAGTGAAGGAGGCCACACGGCTTGCCAAAGATGATTCTGAACTCTCGAGTCCAGAGCCTGAATTCTCTCTCCTCCTCATGCTGGTACAGAGTGACTCTGACCCTCTCCCTCAGCCCTCCAATCCTTGCCTACAATTATCTCACCACCACACATTCAGCAAGCACCAATGGTGAGGAGAGTCATTACATCATCATCTCATCTAAATATATGTATATAGAACCATTATCTCACATTGAATCGGTAATTAGCCTTAAATGCTCTGCTGTCTGATTCAAGTATACCTTTTCAGAGTTTCATCCCTCTATACATTTCCACATAAAAAACATAAACAATTTGTCCATGTTAAGTTTTTGAAATTGATCTTTAATATTGATTCCTATTTGTTAAATTTTCAATTGAGCTCAGGTTTCACTGAAAGAAAGACCTGAAAATATGCAAGTTCATAGAATATTCATTTTTTCTCATTCAATATTATGAATAATTTTGCTGGATATGGTATTTTTAGTCACAAGCCTAGTTCTTTTGATTGGTTGTACATATGATTCCAGGACCTGCAGTCTTTTATTGCAGTGGTTAATAAGTTCTGTAAAATTCTAATTGTAGTTCCAGCATATTAAATTGTTTATTTCTTGTTTCTTAAAAAATTTTCTCTTTGATCTGGCGGTTTTTTAATTTGGCAATAATATTCCTGTATTTTCTACAAGGATCTTGTTGAGGTGGTGATCAGTGGATTTTTTCCTATTTCTACTTTCCTCTCATGTTCTATCACTCCAGGACAATTTTCTTGGATTATTTCTTGCGTTATTGTGTCAAGGTTCTTTTTTTGGTCACAATTTTCAGGCAATCCAATTATTCTTTTATTTTCTCTTGATCTGTTCTCCAGATCTGTCATTTTTCTTATGTTTAACATTCTGTTCTACTTTTTCATATTTTAAAATTTGTTTTGTTATTTCTTAGTCTCTCTTAGTTTCGCTGGCTTTCCCTTGCCCAATTCTAATTTTCAAAGAGTTACTTTCATCTTTGACACTCTGTATCTCCTTTTCTAGTTGGTTAACTTTTTTCTTGTTTTTCTTGGATGTTTTTTATCTTTTAATTTTATTAGTTTTTCCTCAATGTCTCTCATTTGATTTTTAAATTCTTTTTTTGAGTTCTATAAATTATCTGGGCCAGAAGCCATTTAACATTACTCTTTAAATAGAAGAAGTAAAATTGAACCCTCATCTTCCTTGTTCCCTCCTCTGAAATTGAACCCTCATCTTCCCTGTTCCCACAGTAAGTTTCTATGGTTAAGGTCTTTCTTCATTGCTGATTCATTTTTTTAAAAGAAATATTAGTGTAAGCATTTCTAATTGTTAGATGGGGGAATGGTACCTCTATCTTCACTTCAGCTCTCCTCTTTGACCTGGAACTCCAAACCAAGAGCGTCCCCTTCTTGAAAGTGCCAGCAGCCAGCAGCTGCCCCACTGACTCAGCACTTCCAACACGATGGCTCCTTCTCCCCTGTGGTGGCTCTGCAAACAGAGCTAGACCTGGCATTCCTTATCAGCAAAAAGTTCCTCAATCTTTTTGATTGACTCAGACCCCTGAGTCCACATGAAGTCCTGGAGGTGACAGCTTCTGTGGTTCCTGCTCAGGATCCAGACACACCCAGCTTATCCCAGGGCTTCCCACATGGTGTTTCTATAGAGATAGAAGGTGTTTGCACTTGCATGAGTTAATTCCCAGCCTGGTCTTTCTTCAGATCTTCTTGAGTTGTATCAGAAGGACTCCTTTTCTGCCTCAAGTTTTCTTGATTTTTCACCACTCTATGTTTGCCCTGAGGTGCAAATTTGTTCTGTTTGTGGGGAAAATCTGAAGAGCTTGAAATTTACCAACCTACTCCACCATCTTGCCTTTAACATTTCTGCAAAAACTGCTAGTGCTTGTACTATGCTGAGGTAGCCTTTGAAAATCCAGTCAACTTTACTCAAGAATAAAACACTGTTAAGTCTTATTTACAGAGTCTTTAATTATTTTGAGTGCACTTATTAGCAAGGTTTAGTGCAAAAAAAAAAAAAAAAAAAGATAAAAAGTAAAGCAAGTGTCAAGCTTTTAAAATAGCATCAAGGATCACATGACATGCTTACCACAATATATAACTATCCAAACAATCATGCAACCTTATAGAAGAGAAGAAAATATCAAATGGATTGAAAGCTTGCAGAAATCAATCTACTTTGTCAATGAAATTGGCTAAACTCTTCCAAACAGGATGAAATACGAAACATGGCTCAATCCTACAACCTGCAACTAATAGCAAGCATAATTTCTTATCTCCCAAATGATAAATAAAAATCTATAGGATATTTTATCTATCGTAATTATTAAAGAGTGTCAAAAGGTTTTGGTTTAATTGGGATAGGTTTTTTAATGAGTCAGATGGGGGAAAAAGTGATTTCCCAATTTTAAGTAAGTAAAGCTTCAACAAAGAAAAAATTGGGGAAAAAAGTGATCTTGTTCTGTATGAGGACATTAGAAAGTGGAAAATGTAACATATAAAAGGAGAATCATTGAATCATACTATTATATATGAATCTTTGCTCAGAGAAAAAAGATTGGACGCTTAGGGAAACAGCTCCTTGCCCTACACGCAATATTGATATGGACCCAAATGTGATATCAAATGAAATATAATCTAGTAAGTGGTAGAAGGAGAACAGAATAGTAACGGTTGATAATTCTCTATTGAGGACGACTCAAGCAGCTGTTTGTCAACCTAACAATAATAATAAATAAGAAAAAGGCCTACTGTTTTATACTGAATATGTGTGTGTGTGTGTATACACACACACACACACACACACACATATACAGGGTTTACTAAATGTTTACAGAAATGCACAAAATATGAGCAACAAGGAAGATAAGCTAGATATACAAAGAATAAAAGGATTTAACCTCACAGTTATGACTAAAGGCAATGGTGGGATGAGAGCCAATAAATAAAATCTAGTTCTACAAAGAATTATCTTATTTAAAAAAGCATCATGGATATTATAATATTGGTATACCAAAAAATATATTCATGAACTATCCAAAAACTCACTCTTTGAGCCAACAATACAACTATTAAGTCTCTACCTTCAAGGAGATCAAATAAAGAAGGATGTATAATGTATGTATGTTAAATATGTATGTTTATGTATAAAATGTATAAAATATTTATAGTAACTTTATTCATAATGGCCTAAAACTAAAAGTATGACCATCTATTGGAAAAGTATTAAACAAATTATGATATATAAATGTAATGAGATATTACTGTAAGGTAAAAAAAAATTGACAGAATGGACAATTTCAAAAGAAACTTCCATTAACTGAAAGAGTGAAATGAAAAATATAAAATGTATTCACTGATAACATTGTGGAAGAAAAAAATTCTGAAAGACAAAATTCTGATCAATGCAATGATAAACAAAGACTCTAGAAGAAAGAAAATGGCAGAGAATTAATTAAAAGTAAAATATAGAATAACAACAGGAGAATTTTTTTTACTGAACTCTTCAGATTGGTTATGGAGGTTTTATTTTGCTTTTTAAAAATTATTTACCAAGGAAAGGAAGAAGGCAGTGGAAGGGAGAGATGATAAATGCTTATGAAAATAAAGAGAAAAGAATAATTGAAAATATATTACTATGAAAGAAAGTATACACACACAAACACATATACACACAAACACAATCACACACAAAAGGTAGATCATTGAAACAGAGTAGAAATACAATACACAGTTGTAAATGATTATAGTGACCCTGAGTTTGACAAATGTAACGGTTTAAGCTTTTGAGTAAGAATTCATTATTTGGTTAAAAAAATTTATTGAGAAAACTGAAAAGCAGTCTGGCAGAAATTGGGATAGAACATTATTTATGTTACACCATTTACCAAGATAAGGTCATAAAGGATATATGAATTAAATATAAAAGGAGATATTACAAGAAAATCAGAACAACATGGATTACATTAGCTACCAAATTTATGGATAGAAGAACAATTTATGAACAAAAAGGAAAGAAAGCTTTGTGAGACGGAAAATGGATAATTTTGATTAGATTAAATTTAAAAGGTTTTATACAAATAAAACCAATGTAGTCAAGATCAGAAAAAAGCAGATAATTGGGGGGAAGGAGGTTTATAGACACGCCTTTAGAATAAGATCTTATATCTCAAATATATAAAGAAGCTGGTCACATTTATAAGAATTAGAAGTCATTCCTCAACTCCTCAACATTCCTCAATGGGCAAAGGATATGTATAGGTAGTTATGAACAGAAGATGAAATCAAAGCTATCAGTAATCATATTAAAATGCTCTAAATCATTAATAACTGGAGAAATGCAAATTAAAACAACTTTGAAATATCATTTTATGTCTATCAGGTTGGCTAAAATGATACAAAGGAAAAGCAACAAATGCAGGGGAAGGAATGTGGAAAAAGTGGTACACTAATTCACTATTAGTAGAACTATGAACTGATCCAACCATTTTGGAGAGCAATCTGAATTTAATCCCAAAGAGTTAAAAACAAAACAAAACAAAAAAAAAAAAAAAAAAAAAAAAACACTATGCATCCTTTGATCCAGAAATGACTATTAGTTCTGTTTCCCAAGATGATTAAGGTTAAAGAGGAAGAACAGGTATGTTCTAAAATATTTATAGCAGCTCTCTTTGAAGTAGCAAAAAACAATTGGAAATTGAGGGGATGCACTGGGGCACAACTAAACAAGCTGTGGCATATGATTGAGATAGAATACTGTACTATAGCAAATGATGAGCAAGTTGATTTTAGAAAAACATGGAAAGACTTGAATGACATAATGAAGAGTGAAATAATAGAACCAAGACAACATTGTACACAATAAAAGCAATATGATTCTAAGAATGTCTTTGAACAATTAAGTCAGTCTGAGTATTATAAATACTCAAATCAATTACAAAGAACCTATGAATGAAAATATTATCCACATTGAGAAAAAGATAAATAGAAGTATGTACACTATAGTTTTACATATATGCGTGTGCACAGACACACACACACACACACACACACACATATAAACATACTTTTTTATCTAATGATAGCCTTCTCTAGAATGGGGTGGAAAGAGGGGAAAAATAGCTGCACAACTGAGAATAAAAATATATTATGTTATGATGTATACATGGAAATATTTTTTTATTTTTATTTAAGTTCAAAATGAATTTTAAAATTTAAGAAAATAAGCAATATTAGATTCTGAGTTTTTAAACTAGGATCTGTATGCTTGGGGTGTTGTTTAATAATATTATAACAATTTCAACATAATTTGTTTCTTTTGTAACTTTATATACTTTGTTTTCTAAATTTTGTAAAATGTTATTTTAAAACTTCCATAGACTTCACTAGCCCCTCAAAGAGACTAAAAAATTTAAAATTCCTGTCCCTGAAGACAAGGGGGAAAAGATTCAGTATTTTGGAATTGGATCACAAACCTAAAACTGGTATTTATATATATATACATATATATATATAATATACACATATGGCATTTATGTTATATAGATATTTATATTACAATATACATATATTATAATATTATATATTGTATTAATATTATATAATATTAATATTATATATTATACAGCACTGATTAAGGGATGTCAATAGACCCTCAATTATCCAAGTATTTGAAGGAGTATATCAAAATAGAGACTTAAGTTCAAGATTTTACAAATAATAATTTCATTCTTCAAAATAAAGGAGGCTCAACAAGAACCAGACTATTTTGAACTTGATTCTCTTCAGGTTCAAAGCAACTGGTTACTAGGATGGGAAACAATGGTGCTAAAGGACAATAAAAATGCCAGGGGACAGCACAGAATATAGGGAATACAAATGGTAAGAATTGGAAGAACAAAGAAGATAGTGACAGAGTAAAAGGTAAGGCTTAATTGTTGGAAAAGAGTTGATGACTGACATTTTTTCTATGTCATATGAGCAACCAAGCAACCAGTGAGAGGGAAAGGACATCCCATATGGATTCTGCTTTGACTGATGGCAGGGGTAGAAAATTGAGAAAACAAAAGACAATGGAAGAAGAGGACTCCTGAGAATAGCAATAGGATGTTTTCTTCTTTTCTTATTACCAATATTATTATAACTGCAGGATTCGAATTCTATTTGCAATGCCTTCCATCAGCTTAGAAGAAAATACCCTTTAAGAATTTTTAGCCAGTTATGGTAGTACATAAGATAACATATCAATTTCATCTATACAACTAAAGCAATCTTCTAAGAAAAATTATATCTTTAAAAGCAAACTTTAACATAATAAAAAAATTAATTTCCTAGAAATTCAATTAAAACCAGAAAATCATTTTAAAAATAAATAAAAGCAAAAAAGAAAACTTTTAAAAGAAAGTGTTCATTGTTATGGCCAGTTATATTTTTATGCAAGTATTTTCACTAGGATTGGAGAAAAATTCAAAGAAGTCTCTCTCCTTTGAGATATTTTAGATACAAATCATTTGCTTCATGTAGATTTAAGAATAACTCATACAAAATGAGCAAGAAATAAGAACCACTATGACAATTCTGCAGTTGTCTTTTTTCAATATACTGATATTTTTGTTCATGAAAATTTAGTTATCAATTAGTGTAATATATGTAATTATCATTGTGATAAAAGAGTCAATATTTTAAGGCTAAGATTTGTAAACTCATGCATTATTTTAGTTTGTCAGTATGGATGTCAGATGTGTTGGCATAATCATAAAGTAATGGTATCTTCCAGCTATGTGAACAACCTCACACTCAATTATTACAGTCTTCTAAGGTTGAAAGCATACTGTAACACAATTTTAACATCAATTAATGAAGATAGAATTCTTGGAGATATAAACCTTCTCATCTTAATGCATTTTATCTACAGTATTAAAATTAGTCAAATTTCCCAAGTGGCATTTAATTTCTCCTTCTTAATAGGAAGGAAAGGCTCAAGAGTAACATGTCAAGATTAATTCATAGTTTAAGATACTAACTTATGTGATAGTCTGAAAATGGACATACAAACTCCACCTTATAAAATGGAATATAATTTATGCTAAATACCAGTAGTCAGGATTGATATAATACATTCACAAATTATTTAAATAACACACCATTCAAAAAACCCAAAACAAACTCAAGGGAGGTAATGTGTTGAAATAATAGAAATAACTATAGCAATCATAGTCAGAGCAAAACAAAACAAACACCTTAAAAATATTATTTCTTAGACTTGGCTCTTTTCAACAATGAGATGATTCAGGACAATTCCAATAATCTGTGACAGAGAGAACCAGCTTCATTCAGAGAAAGGACTTTGGGGACTGAATATGGATCATAACAGTGTTTTCATCTTTTATTGTTGCTGTTTGCTTCCCTGTGTTTTTCTTTTTCATTTTATCCCCTTTTGACCTGATTTTTTCTTGTTCAGCATGATAAATGTAGAAATATGTATAGAAGAATTGCAAGTGTTTAAACTATATTTGATTACTTGCTGTCTGGGGGGGTGAGGAAGGAAAGAAGAAAAAATTTAGAAAACAAGATTTTGCAAGGATGAATGTTGAAAACTATCTTTGTATGCATTTTGAAAATAAAAAGCTATTATTATTTTTTAAATATTTTTTAAAAATATTACCCCTTTTTATCCTCACAAGGGAGACCTGAATTAAGTGACTTGCCCAAGGTCACACAGGTATAGAGGGCTGAAACTCTGAAAAGGTATAACACAGCAGCGAATTTAAGGCTAATTACCTATTCAATGTGAGATAATGGTTCTATATACATATATTTAGATGAGATGGTGATATGATTTGTGCCTGCTGAATGTGTTGTGATGAGCTAATCGTAGGCAAGAATTGGAGGGCTGAGGGAGAGGGGCAGAGTCTCTCTGTTACAGCACCCTGAGGAGGGGAGACTTCAGGCTCCACCATCCAGGTTCCATCTTTGGCAAGCTACATGGCAGTTTGGAGGCCTCCTTTACTTCTCCCTCTAAGGACTTTGATGTTCCTGACTCTGACTGATCCTGAGGCCTTCCAGGGAGCTAGCCCAGACATTATACACAAGTAATAAGTGACTGCATCGATAAAAGAAGTCAAGTCTCAAATGGATGTTCCTGTATGGGTGAGATTACCTGCTAAAGACGGGTAAACTGTTCATCCTGACACAGTGCCTGCTTCAACTGTTGAAGATGCCAAAAGGAGAAGGAACGATGGTGGTAGCAGTCAGAAACTCATATTATTTATTCGGGGGAATGCTATGTCAGGGGCTCCAATTATTAGTGGAACTAGTCAGTTACCGAAATCCTCAATCATAATGGGTATCACTATAAAGAAAATTTTTACGAAGGCATGGGCTGTAATGATAACATGCCACTTAACGGGAACACCTATATTTGGAGTCAGAAGATCTGGGTTCAAAGCCAAGCTTTATCAATTATGACATGCATGACACTGACTAAATTACTTAATCTCCTTGGTCCTCAAATCATCCAGTTTGGTCCATCCTTGGTCCATCAAATCAAGGTCCTTTGTCCAAAGGACTTGCAACATTCCTTCCAATTATAAAATAGAAACGGATGCACATGTCTGACATGAAATGAAGCAATGTACTTATTCTATCAATTAGTCTTGAAGTAAAATATCTTTAAGGATGCAAAATCCCTACCCTTTATTCTGTAAATAGTAAAGGAAATGTGAAATTATTCAGGTCATTCTGTGGAATAGAGAAAGAATGATACTGCTTACTATACTTGTTCTCATCTTTATGATCCCTATCACACAAAAGTATAAAATGAGCCTTTAAATAATAAGATGAATAGTTTGAGTTAAAACAACAACTCTTGAATTTTGAGTTGGCTTTATTATATTTGAAGATTTTTTTTCTTTTCTGAATCAGGGATTTATTTTAAATCTTAAGAGTCCTAACTCTTATCTAATGATATTTAATATTGAAACAGCAGATCCTTGACATTTTAATAAGTTATACTCATAATTTACTGTGCTCATTATCTCAGTTGACTAGAGCATGGCATTAACTAACAAGGCTAAAGTTGTGGCTTTAATCCCTTTCCAATTCAGTTAATTTCACTCCCCTATCTAGTCATAGAGTATACCCCTTCCCTAGCTAATTGTCTTGAAAATGAATGCGAAGGTCAAAAGAGGAAAGAAAATCCCACTACTAAGAAATATACATGTATATGGTACATTGACTATCATTATTCACCAAAGCTTCATATATAAAAGAAAGCAAATTTAAAATAGAATCAAGTCTTTCTTTTGGATTCTAAAACCTCATGGTCATAATCTCCTTGTGGGATATTACTGGTAGTAATAATACAAAATGTCTTTAAATTTATAAATTTCAAAACTAAAATTATAAACTAGAACTACATAAAAATAAGAATAAACAAATTAAACAAGAAACATTACAGGAATATTAAAAATATGGAAGTCGCAGATGTACCACAGTAAAAAATGAACAGGTGTGGAGATAGTTCTTATGATAGCCCTGAGTAAAGAATTTAAGTAGATCAGTAAGGTATATCTACCCCTTGATGCACACAAAATGTATTTTTAACATATTTTAATTCAATAATTTTATTATATAGCCTTATAATCAAAGTATATTTTAAAAAATTAAATCCGAGTTTTAGTTTGAGATTCTTCACTATAGACTGTCACCAGATATAACATGCCTCCGCAGAAGACTGCTTTAGAGAATCTGAAGTGTATGACATATTATCTTTCCCATTAAAATGACAATTTTTAAAAAATAAAAAAAAATAATTCCTGAAATACTGGCCATGAAAACTGCCAAAACATATAAAAATTACTAGTGTTATTAATACTAAAAAAAAAAAATCTATTGACATATCTTTCCTCTAATAAAACAAATCACAACCCATCCATGATATATATAGGTTCAAATTTTGACTCAGGTACTTAATATGTATGACCCTGCTAAAGATTTCTTCATATATAAAATGGAGTGGGATTCACTGGCCTCTTAAGTCATATCTGGGCCTTAAAACTATGATCTTATCTATTTGTGCTGAGCTACACAGTGCAGGCAGCCAGCCCTATGTATATGAGCACACAATCTTAGAAATGGTTAAATCAAAAAAAGAAAAAAACAAAAATTCCATCATAACTAGAATTTTAAATTTTTTTATTTTTGATTCTAAAAACAAGGCTAGATTTCATTTCATTCAAATGGATTCAATTTCTAATCAGAACACCAGCATACAAAACACACATGCCAAATGTTAAAAACAACTTCAGTACCTAATTGTAAAGAGAGAAGGTGTCATGGAAAGCAGAGAGCCAGAGTTGAGTGCAAGTTTCATGCCCTTAACAACTCTCTAAGACTATAAAAGATACAGATATAGACATAAAAATATAAATACACATGTACATAGTTACATATGTGTATGAAAATTATGATATAGATGTAGGCAGATATATAATCACACTTGTATATATTTACATGCATGTGTACATACACATATAGCTATATATGTATGTGTATGTATAAAGCAATGTTTAGAGTGCATTCCTAGAGTCTAGAAGACTCATCTTCCTGACTTCAAATCTGGCCTCAGTGACCTACTAGCTATATTGACCTTGGACAAGTCACTTAATCCCATTTGACTCAGTTTCCTCATCGATAAAATGAGCTAGAAATGAAAATGGCAAATCACTCCAGTATCTTTGCCAAGAAAACCCCAAATGGGAATACAGTGTTAGAAATTTTTGAAATGACTGAACAACTATCTACCGATGTATGTGTATATGTATGTGATTGTATATACACACGTATACACACATTGACAAATAGATGATAGATAGACAGACAGACATAGATATAGATATATAATCAGTGATCTTATGTGGGAGAGGAAGCTTCTATACCAAGAGTTCCTTATGCTAATGAAATCATATGTCTAGTAGCACACTAATTTGCTTTGCTTGAGTATACTTATTTGTAGGTCACTGGAGAGTGATGAGTAAAAGTACTTATAAAATAGTGACAGTTCAGAAAAAGAACCATGGATATTGAATGTAAATCAACACATGATATGTTCATGTCTTGTTTTTTTTTTTTCTCTCCCCTGTTTTTTCCCTTTTGTTTTGATTTCTCTCTCCCAACATGATCATAAAGCAATGTGTGCTAAAATAAATGAATAAAAATACTAACAGTGGTGCTGAAATGGACAAAAGACTGGCCCCCTAGGGCATCCCTGGGTCAAGGGGCCTCAAGCTTGTAGGAAAATGTTGCTTAAACTAAATTAAGGGAAGTGTTTTTACAAAGTGCTTGCTCAACTATGTTCAGACAGAATGCTTGCCTAACAATGTCAGACATCCTGTAAGCCCCCTATTTTTCCCCTTGTAAGCGGAAAGTTGAGTCACTGTAACCGCAACATTGAACAAGGATGCTTATAAGCCTGTCTCTACTTCTGTTCGGGATGGTACTCTACTGAGAGTCTGTCCCAGCCAGTAAATAAACACTCTCTAAATTACAAACACCTTGGCTGTCCAGAATCTTATTGTGTGGGCTATCTCACTTGGAGGTTCCACTGAGATAAGCCTTTGGTTCAGTCTGACGGCCAGTCCCTCTCCCTGGAGGGCGAAAAAGGTTATAGATCCTAGGGGGTGGCCACTGAGAGACATTCCTCGGCCCCAGTTTCCAGAAATCTCTTTCTGCGGACCAGGAGAGTAAGACCCAAATTTTTTAATTTGGTTCAAAATTGGCAAAGATCATCCTAAAAGCCAGTTCTGGTTAATAAGATTTTGAGGGGCCCCTGCAGCTGTCTAACTATCCTGCAGCCACCTGTCTGGTCTGGTGAGTACTCCTGTTTCTGTAGCAAGTGGGTTAAGCTGGATGCAGAGCTAAATGCCCTTGTTGGCCTCCACAGGATGCCATGTGATGTCCTGATCTAATCTGGTTCCCTCATAATATGTGTTCCATGTTCTGTCTGCATGTGATTTGTCTGTCTGTTCTGTTGGCTGTGGTCCTTGCCCTATGTGTCCTGTGTGATTGTTTGTCTGCTGGTTTGCATAAACAGAATAGATTTTTTTTCCTATTCTACCTATTAATATAAAAATAACATTTTAGGATATCAATCACTTCATGTTATCCTCCTAACAATTTAGGAAAGTTGCCTTTTTTTTTTTAAGCAGTTAAGGGTAAGTGACTTGCAGAGTTCATACAACTGGTATCTAAGGCTGGATTTGAATTCAGGTCCTCCTGGTTTCAGGGTCCCATTATCTGCATTTCACAGATAAGGAAACTGAAGGAAGACAGAGGTTGACTTGCACAGTGTCAAAACTTGAGATCTCTCTGATTCTTAAATCCAGTGTTCCCTTCACTACAACATCTAGTTGCCTGTTGGGACAAGATCTTTCTGAAAGACTGTTACTTATTTTTCTCTAGAGGGCTGGTTTGCCTGTCAGAATAGCACTGAAATAAAAGGCTGCATATTTATTTTTTACAATGCTTACAAAGAAGATACCTGTTATTGTAAGGGTTAGAACAAGTAACTTAGAGTATTCCTTTCAATAAAGAGATTTGGTGATCCTATTGATGTAAATTGTGTCCCCTTTAACCTTTGGGGGACTCTGAAACTGTGTCCCCTTTAATCTGGGGGGAGGTTGATTCGGAGTCTCAAGCTCTCCCCTGGGAAAAGCACCCTTTTCACAGACTACACCCTTTCCAATTAAGTGGGCTCATTCAATGGGAGATCTTGACCAGTCAGAAGGCTAAATCAAATGTGACTAAACTCCGAATCTTCACAGACGTCCTAAGACCTTGCCCACTGTTGAAAATATTTTCTTCTCAGTGTAACCCACCTTTTCTATATTCCTTGCCCACTAAGAAGTCTGTCTTCTTAACAAACTGGCTTCTAAGTGTTAATAAACTATCCTTTGCCACATCCTTGTGCCTGTGTTCACTGGAGTTTGCAAATTCTTTCCCAAAATCTGCCACTGACCAAGGGGATCCTATTTCTGTTAGAGGATCTTCTTCTCTCTATTCTCACACCTCATCATTTGCACCTCATCACTACGACCTTTAAAAGTCCTAGCAAAATTGTACAATATTTCAGAGTCTGATTCTTTTTGTACAGCAAAATAACAGTTTGGTCATGTATACTTAATTGTGTATCTAATTTATATTTTAATATATTTAGCATCTACTGGTCATCCTGCCATCTGGGGGAGGGGGTGGGGAGTAAGAGGGGAAAAATTGGAACAAGAGGTTTGGCAACTGTCAATGCTATAAAGTTACCCATACATATAACCTGTAAATAAAAGGCTATTAAATAAAAAGAAAGAAAGAAAAAAGACAAAAAAAAAAGTCCTAGCAAATACTTGAAAACAAAAATATTTAATGTTTTTGTTATTTCTTTCAACTCAGATAAAAAGAAATAAATACTTGTTAAAGAAATGGTAGACAATTATATTCAATTCAACAGATTAAATATGGGCCTTTAGATGGATATTTTTGCTCTTTTTTTTTTTTTTTTTTTTTTTTAGTATGGATCTGTGGTTTCTTAGAGTAAGGACTTATAAGTAAATATGTATCATATATAATATTAGTAAATTTCCACTTCCAAGGCAAATCAACAACTATTAGCCAAGTTATAGTCAGAAAGTCTCACAGGACACTAAAGAAGTGAAGTGAATTGTCCAAAACTACACAGCCCATATATATCAGGCAAGACTATATTCTTATACCAAACTGCCCCTCATAAATCAATTAAAAGGACAAAAAAACCTAAAATGAACAAAATTTTGTATAAATAATACAATTGGTTTAAAATTGATATCCTGCATAAAAATAAACATTATTTAACTAAATAGTATTTAATTCTTTTAATTACAAATCAATAAATCAGTAATCATCTCTTCCTATATATCTTCAATCTCATTCTCCATAAAGATCTTCAATCATTCCATCTCTCAATACCTTCTCTGGCCTTTACTTCTGTTCAGACTTCACTTCTCTTTTTTTTTTTTTTTTTCAAGAATAGCCTTACATTTAGTCAATTATTCTCAACTTTAAAATTCCTAAGACCATTCAACCTTTATTAACACTCAGCTGCAGCATACTCTCATCACTTATATGATAAATCTCTTTATTCTTTACTGATTGTCTAAATCACTCTCCTCAAAACTTTCCAATATCAACCCTTTTCTTCTCATTTCTTCTCAAGCCTCCCACATATTCTACTATTCCCTCTCGCAGTATTACTAACAGCAGTATTACCTCTTAATTTATTAATACTAGAAGTCACCAAAAATCTCTCTTTTTACTCCTCTTCATTTCAAAATTCTTTAACTCATGCTTTCTTCCCCTTTCCTTCAGTCTCTAACAATGAGGTGGCCCTTCTTTATGTACCCTTTATCCCATCTACTTCAGTATTTTTCACAGGATTTAATCCCAATTATTTCTTTTCTCTTCCTAATTTTCAATCTCTTGACTGTCTCCTTGTCCTATCTCCTTTCAAATATGCCCATCTCAGTTCATTCTTTAAAAAAAAATTTACTAGACTCTTCTATCCTATACTTCCCTTTCTCACCAAAACTCTTTATTTTTTTTTGTTTATTTAATTTATTTAATATTTTTCCCCCAGTTACATTCAACAAAAAAAATTAATTTCTTTTTAAAATATTTGATTTCTAGGTTCTCTCCCTTATCCCCATCCACAATTAAGAAACCACATGTGAGGTTATGCAAAACATTTGCATAAAAGTCAAATCGTAAAAGAAAACATAGATCTCCCACCCTAATGAAAACAAAAACCCTCAAGAAAAATTAAGTTAAAAAAGAAAAAGAGATATAAAAAGCAATAGAGTATGTTCCAATCTATACTGAGACTCGATCAGTTCCTTCTGTGGCTATGGATAGGATTTTTCATCATAAATCCTTCAGAGTAGATGTGGATGATTATACTACTGAGAATAACAAAGTCATTAACATCCCAGAATACTGCTATTACCTTGTATACAATACATTTCACTTTGTGCTAGGAGGACTTTTCAGGTTTGTTTGTTTTTTTCCTGAAAGCATCCTGCACATCATTTCTCAAAGAACAATAATATTTCATCACAAGCACATACCACAGTTTATTGAGCCATTCCCCAATAGAGGGAATTCCCTCAATTTCCAATTTTTCCCCTGAGAAGAGATCAGCAAAATTCTTTTTTTTTAATTCTTTTTTATTTTGAAAAAAATTTCTTTACAACATTATCCCTTGCACTCACTTCTGTTCCAACTTTATCCCTCCCTCCTTCAACCCCCTCCCCCAGATGGCAAGCAGTCCTATACATATTGAATATGTAACAGTACATCCTAAATACAATATATGTGTGCAGAACCAAACAGTTCTCTTATTGCCCAGGAAGAATTGGATTCAGAAGGTAAAAATAGCCCAGGAAGGAAAACAAAAATGCAAACAGTTTACACTCACTTCCCAGTGTTCTTTCTTTGGGTATAGCTGCTTCTGTCCATCACTGATCAATTGGAACTGAGTAAGACCTTCTCTTTGTTGAAGAAATCCAGTTCTCTCAGAATACATCCTCATACAGTATCATTGTTGAAGTATATAATGATATCCTGGTTCTTCTCATTTCACTTAGCATCAGTTCATGTAAGTCTCTCCAAGCCTCTCTGTATTCATCCTGCTGGTCATTTCTTACAGAACAATAATATTCCATAACATTTATATACCACAATTTACCCAACCATTCTCCAATTGATGGGCATCCATTTATTTTCCAGTTTCTAGCCACTACAAACAGGGCTGCCACAAACATTTTGGCACATACAGGTCCCTTTCCCTTCTTTAGTATCTCTTTGGGGTATAAGCCCAGTAGTAGCACTGCTGGATCAAAGGGAATGCACAGTTTGATAACTTTTTGAGCATAATTCCAGATTGCTATCCAGAATGGTTGGATTCATTCACAACTCCACCAACAATGCATCAGTGTCCCAGTTTTCCCGCATCCCCTCCAACATTCATCATTATTTTTTCCTGTCATCTTAGCCAATCTGACAGGTATATAGTGGTATCTCAATTATCTTAATTTGCATTTCTCTGATCAATAGTGATTTGGAACACTTTTTCATATGAGTGGAAATAGTTTCAATTTCATCATCTGAAAATTGTCTGTTCATATCCTTTGACCATTTATCAATTGGAGAATGGCTTGATTTCTTATAAATTAGAGTCAATTCTCTATATATTTTGGAAATGAGGCCTTTATCAGAACCTTTAACTGTGAAGATGTTTTCCCAGTTTGTTGCTTCCCTTCTAATCTCGTTTGCATTAGTTTTGTTTGTACAATGGCTTTTTAATTTGATGTAATCAAAATTTTCTATTTTGTGATCAGTAATGATCTCTAGTTCATCTTTGGTCACAAATTCCTTCCTCCTCCACAAGTCTGAGAGATAAACTATCCTATGTTCCTCTAATTTATTTGTAATCTCATTCTTTATGCCTCAATCATGGACCATTTTGATCTTATCTTGGTATATGGTATTAAGTGTGGGTCCATGCCTAATTTCTGCCATACTAATTTCCAGTTTTCCCAGCAGTTTTTGTCAAATAATGAGTTCTTATCCCAAAAGTTAGGATCTTTGGGTTTGTCAAACACTAGATTACTATAGATATTGACTATTTTGTCTTGTGAACCTAACATATTCCACTGATCAACTAATCTATTTATAGTTTTGGTGACTGCTGCTTTATAATATAGTTTTAGATCAGGTACAGCTAGGCTACCTTCATTTGATTTTTTTTTCATTAATTCCCTTGAAATTCTCTAACTTTTGTTCTTCCATATGAATTTTTTTTTCTAGATCATTAAAATATTTTCTTGGGAGTCTGATTGATATAGCACTAATAAATAGATTAGTTTAGGGAGTATTGTCATCTTTATTATATTCGCTTGGCCTATCCAAGAGCACTTAATATTTTTCTAATTATTGAAATCTGTAATTTTGCTTATATAATTCCTGGCTTTCCTTTGGCAGTTTCCCAAATATTTTATGCTATCGACAGTTATTTTGAATGGAATTTCTCTTTGTATCTCTTGCTGTTGGATTTTGTTGGCGATGTATAAAAATGCTGAGGATTTATGTGGATTTATTTTGTATCCTGCAACTTTGCTAAACTTGTAGATTATATCTAATAGCTTTTTTAATAGAATCTCTGGGGTTCTCTAAGTATACCATCATATCATCTGCAAAGAGTGATAATTTGGTTTCCTCATTACCTACTGTAATTCCTTTAATTTCTTTTTCATCTCTTATTGCTGAAGCTAGCGTTTCTAATACAATATTGAATAGTAATGGTGAAAGTAGGCAATCCTTGTTTCACTGCTGATTTTACTGGGAATGGTTCCAGTTTATCACCATTACATATGATGCTTATTGATGGTCTTAAAAATTGACAATTTTAAGGTAAAGTCCATTTATTCCTATACTCTCTAGTGTTTTTAATAGGAATGAGTATTGGATTTTATCAAATGCTTTTTCTGCATCTACTGAGATGATCATATGGTTTTTGTTAATTTGGTTATTGATATAGTCAATTAAGCTAATAGTTTTCCTAACGTTGAACCAGCCCTGCATTCCTGGTATAAATTCTACTTGGTCATGGTGTATTTTCCTGGAGATGATTTTCTGTAGTCTTTTTGCTAAGATTTTATTTAAGATTTTTACATTGATGTTCATTAGGGAGATTGTTCTATAATTTTCTTTCTCTGTTTTCAACCTACCTGGTTTAGGTATCAGTACCATGTCTGTGTTATAAAAGGAATTTGGTAAGAGTCCTTCATTCCCTATTTTTTCACATAGTTTATATAGAATTGGAGTTAATTGTTCTTTAAATGTTTGGTAGAATTCACATGTAAATCCATCTGGTCCTCGGGATTTTTTCTTAGGGAGTTGATTAATAGCTTGTTCTATTTCTTTTTCTGAAATGGGACTATTTAAGCAATTTACTTCCTCCTCTGTTAATCTGGGAAGCCTATATTTTTTGGAGGTAGTCATCCATCTCACTTAGGTTATCAAATTTATTGGCATAAAATTGGGCAAAGTAACTCATTATTATTGTTCTAATTTCTTCTTCATTGGTGGAAAGTTCCCCCTTTTCATTTTTAAGACTAACAATTTTATTTTCCTCTTTCCTTTTTCTAATCAGATTTACCAAAGGTTTATTTTATTGGTTTTTTCATAAAACCAACTCTTAGTTTTATTAATTCAATAGTTTTTTTATTTTCAATATTATGAATTTCTCCTTTTAATTTTAGAATTTCAAGCTTAGTATTTGATTGGGGATTTTTAATTTGATCTTTTTCTAGCTTTTTAAGTTGTAAGCACAGTTCATTGATCTTCTCTTTCTCTATTTTATTCTCTAAACATATAAGCCTCTAAACATATAAAATTTTTCCTTATTACTGCTTTGGCTGCATCCCACAAATTTTGGTATGATGTCTCATCGTTGTCATTATCTTGAGTGAAATTATTAACTGCGTCTATAATTTGCTTTTTCACCCAATCATTCTTTAAGAAGAGATTATTTAGTTTCCAATTACTTTTTGGTCTGTTTACCCCTAACGTTTTGTTGAATGTAACTTTTATTGCATCGTGATCTAAAAAGAAAGCATTTACTATTTCTGCCTTCCTGCATTTAATTTTGAGGTCTTTATGTCCTAATATATGGTCAATTTTTGTACAGGTTATATGAACTGCTGAGAAGAAAGTATACTCCTTTCTGTCACCATTCAGTTTTCTCCAAAGATCTATCATATCTAATTTTTCTAATATTCTATTTACCGCTTTAATTTCTTTCTTATTTGTTTTGTGGCTTGATTTCTCTAATTCTGAGAGTGCAAGATTGAGATCTCCCTGTATTATAGTTTTGCTGTCTATTTCTTCTTGCAACTCTCTTAACTTCTCCATTAGGAAGTTAGATGCTATGCCACTTGGTGCATATATGTTTAATATTGATATAGCTTCATTGTCTATAGTACCATTTAGCAAAATATAGTTTCCTTCCTTATCTCTTTTGATTTTTTGCTTTTGCTTGATCTGAGATAAGGATGGCTACTCCTGCTTTCTTGACTTCACCTGAAGCATAATAGATTCTGCTCCAGCCTTTTACCTTTACCCTGTATGTATCTCCCTGTTTTAAATGTGTTTCCTGTAAACAGCATATATTGTAGGGTTCTGACTTTTGATCCAGTCTCTTATCCGCCTCTGCTTTATGGGAGAGTTCATCCCATTCACATTTACGGTTAAAATTCCTAATTCTGTATTTCCTGCCATCTTAATATCCCCAAATTATGGTTTTTTTTCTTGCCCCCCTTCTCCCTTCCCTAGTATTAAACTTATGGGTCCCACTTGTGTCACGCAGCTCTCCCTCTTTAGGATCCCTCTCTCCTCCCTTGGAATCCCTTCCCCTTTCTTGTACCCTTCCCTTATTACTCTTTTTCCTTTTCCCTTTTCCTCTCCCAATTTTTAATGAGGTGAGAGAAGATTCTTTGTAACACAAACAAGTCAATTATTTCCTCTTTGAGCCAACTCTGATGAGAGTAAGATTCACACAATGTTCCTCCCTCCCTCCAAGTTCCTTCAGACATGATAGGTTTCCTTTGCCTCATCGTGGGATGTAGTTTCCTTCTTTTTATCTCCCTTTTTCCCTTTTTCTGACTTTATCCCCTTTCCATTTCTACTTCCCTTTTTTTTATGTTATATCAGTAAAATCAAATTATACATCTGATTTTTATGTATATCCACAACAGAAATACAGTTCTCAAGAGTTCCTTTTACCTTTTTCTACTTCTCTTGAGTCCTGTGGTTTGAGATCAAATTTATTTAAATCTGGTTTTTTCCTTAGAAACAAATGGAATTCCTCTGTTTCATTAAATGTCCATCTTATTCCATGAAAAAAATGCTCAGCTTAGCTGGTAGTTTATTCTTGGCTGCAATCCAAGTTCTTTTGCCTTTCGGAATATCAGATTCGAGGCCCTTTGATCTTTTAATGTTGAGACAACCAGATCTTGAGTGACCCTTATTGGGGCTCCTCGGTATTTGAATTGTTTTTTTCCTGGCTGCTTGTAATATTTTTTCTTTAGTCTGAAAATTCTGAAATTTGGCCACAATATTCCTTGGAGTTTTTATTTTAGGCTCTTTTTCAGAAGTTGTTCGATGAATTCTTTCAACGCCTATTTTAGCTTCTGTTTCTATTACTTCTGGGCAGTTCTCTTTGATGATTTCCTGTATAATACTATCTAAGGTCTTTTTTTCATCAAAATTTTCGGGTAGTCCAATGATCCTCAGGTTATCTCTCCTAGATCTAATTTCCAGGTCTGTTGTTTTTCCAAGTAAATATTTGACATTTTTTTTCCAAACTTTCATTTTTTAGGTTTTGCTTGACTGATTCTTGATGGCTCAATGAATCAGTCATTTCTATTTGTTCAGTTCTGATTTTTAGTGAGTTATTTTCTTCAGTAGCTTTTTTTACTTCTTTTTGCATATGTCCAATTGAGTTTTTAAATGAGTTGTTTTGCTCTATGAAATTTTTTTCCATTCCACTAATTTTTTTTTTTGAGTGAGTTATTTTCTTTTTCCAATTCACAAATTCTGTGTCCCTGCCTTCTTGGGAGTGTTTTACCTTTTCCAATTCACATTTCAGGAAGTTGTTGCTCTCTTGCATAGATTCTCTTTCTTTCCCCATTTTTCTTCTAGTTCTCTTTTAAGGTTTTTAATAGATAATAATTTATTTTATTTTATTTTATTTTTTATTTTTTATTTATTATTTTATTATTATAATAATAATATTATTATTATAATTATTTAATAAAAAGGAGAGTCTTTTGTATTGGGGACCAACAATTGTCTGGAGACTGTCTGCTATTAGTTTCCTCAGGATTGGAAAAACTGCTCTCTTTCTGTATAGAAGCTATCAATCGTCCTTTTGATTTTTTATATTCATTTTTTTAAAGCCTGTAGGGTCTACCTTTAGGGCCAGGAGGTTACCAGTTTCCTCTGCAGAGCAGTGAAAGGTGTATGGAAGGGTAGCTGTCCTACCAACTGGCTACAAAGAGTAGTGAAGTACAGGAGTGCTCTGGGAAAGAGTTCCCCACCAGGAAGTAACTCAGGCCTGCAGGGCTGAGCTGGGAAAGTACTCTGCAAAGAACTCTGCTGTGCAGGTTAACGACTGCCCTGGAGCTAGATGCTGAGCAATGAAAGTTTCACTACCCCAAGTCAAATCCTGCCCTAGGGCTGTGGATATTAGTGGCTGAGCAGTGAAGAGCCCTGCAGGGACCTGAAGTGTCCCTGCTCAGGGAAGCACAGTCTTGCTGGGGAAGTTCTATTGCCCCAGGCCGAGCCCTGCACTGTGCAAATTAGAGGCCCGGTTGTGCCCCCCTGCTGTGCAGATTTGTACCTGCCCCCCACAAAAGCCCCACACTGCTGGATGTGGCTGCAGGGCCTGCCTGAGTCTGCCTGAGTCACTTCCGGTTTTGAGTGGTTACAGCCAGATCTTGTTAGGTTCTGGCGTTTTTTAGAGAGTACCCTCTGTTTTAGGTTTTAATTTCTCTGCCAGTTTACTACTTTGAAATCAAGGTAGAGCAGTTAGCCTATATCAGGGTCATCTCTATAATTTCTCTAGCCACAGAGATCAACCCCGCCCCTGATCTGCTCAGGACTCTCCCTGCCTGTGCTAGTCTGTTCCTGGCCCCTCAGGACAAACCTTTCCTGGTGATCTTTCAGATTATCTTCAGCTGGTAAGTTGTGTGTTTCTAATGTTCATGAATTTTAGCAGTCAAGCCCTATTTTTGAGGCTGAATTTAATAGTTGATTGTGAGGGGATGAGAGGAGCTTAGAAAGTCCCGTGTGCCTTCTCCGCCATCTTGGCTCCACTCTTTAATCAGCAAAATTTTAAGAAAAAAATATCTAAGCTTGTTTGCCTCCACTTTCTTTTCTTTCAATCACTCAGTCCTTTGCACTCTGGATTCTGACTTCATAATATGAATGAACCTGCTTTCTCTAATATTATCAATAATTACCATTGCCAAATCTGTCTTTTACATTCTTCATCCTTCTTAATCTATTGCTTTTGACACTATTAACTATCCTTCCTCCTTCTCTGCATATTCAACACACTAAACTCTTTTAATTTCCCTCTTAACATTTTTTAACCACTTATTTCTAAATATTTTTGGTTGGTCCATCATCAAATTCACATAATCTAATTGTGGGTCACCTAATTCCCAAACCTCTGTCCTAGGCCCTACATTCTTCTTTTGTTTTAAGTTCTCCCCCTCTCTCTCCCTCTCCTTTCTGTCTGTCTCTTTCCCTCCCTCCTTCCTTCCCTCTTTCCTTCCCCTCCTCTCTCTTCTCCCCTTCTCCCCCTCTTTCTTTCTCTCTCTCCCTGTCTCCCCTTCTTCCTATGCTTCTCTCTTTCTATCTCTCTCCCTCTTCCTCCCTCCCTCAGTGATCTCTTTCACTTCCATCCAAAACTTCATATCCAGTTTCCTTCTATACCAAGCTCCAGATCTGCCTAGTGGACATTTCAAACTATGTATCCCAAAGACCTCTCAAACTTAACATATGCAAAACAGAAATCATCCTTTAACTCCAACCTACTCTATTTTCACACTTCCCTAATTCTGTCAAAAGCAACACCTTTTAAGGTCCCTCAAGTTTGTAACTTTGGTATTATCTTCAACTCCCCACTCTTCCTTATACCACACATCCAATAAGTTACTATATCTCCAAATCTTCTAATTCCTCAATATCTCTTTCATCCCACTCCTTTCAATTTGCATAAATACCAACTACTTTCAAAACCTTATCTTCTCCCACCATGATAGTTCATGTTCCACTATGTAACCAAATTGATACAAAGGGGAGAATTAAAGGTAACACTGAGAATTCAAACATAGATGATGCCTGGAAAAAATGTTCATATCTAGAGGTCAAAAGAGTGTGGAAGGAGTGGGTAAAACACAGGGAACATGATTAGAAACTATGTGTTGGAGAAGGTAAGATTGAGCAAACACCGAAACATTCTTGTATAGATATACCAAACAGAATTTGAAAGGCAGATACAGATTTTGAGAGAAATGGATGGTATACCAGTTGAAGTTAAATATGATTACTGAAGCCATGGATTAGATAAAATTGCCAAATGATTTCCAAAAAAGAGGAAGGGGGGTAAAGAACAGAACTTTGAAGAATACTTGGTATCAGGAAGAGGAAAAGGTGAAGGAACAGTTAGAAAGAAGGATGAGAAATAGAAATGTGATACTACAGAAGCCAATGAAATAAAAATTAAGGAAGAAAAGGAGGTCAAAGAAACCAAATACTTCCAAAAGTCATAGGAATCAAACATAGATATGAGGATGAAAACACCATGGTTAAAGATGAGAGAACAATTTCTGAAATGTAGCTAGAGATAAAAGCCAAACTTCAAGTGAAGGAATTGTCTGAGGGAGAAGATTGAAGGACCTTCTACTATCAAGGGACTCTGCAACACCGCTGTGCTGACCAGACCACCTTGGACTGAACTGCTGCTGTGGGGGAGGAGCTCATGAGTGTAATAACAGAGCTGCACAGACCCCTGCTGGCTGTGGGCACTTGCAGATCAGCAGAGTAGAAAGTGAGCATAAAAAGTGAGCAATAATAAACAAGGAGGTAATAATAAAACCTCTAGTTTAAGTTTCGGGAAAGAGATGACAATTGTGGTTTTCGGTCTTGGTGGGGATGGGAGTGTGGGAGATTTGAGGAGGGATATCTAGCCTTGGCATAGGAATGGAGAGAAGAGTCCAAGGTTGAGCCCTGGGATACAGGACAGAAAATAATACTAAGAAAGATCTGAGGTGTGGGGCATCATTCCCCATACCTTCAGACTAGAACTTGATCACACGAATAGCTGGAAAAGAAAAAGAAAGGGAAGAAAGGAGGGAGGAAGTAAGGAACTGATCTGGAGAACAAATTGAGGAGAAATAAAATAAGAATAGCTAAACTGCCTGAAAATTATGATTAAAAAAATCTTGGTACAACATTACAAGAAATTATCAAGAAAAATTGCCCCTAAAGAAAGCAAAGCAGAAATAGAAATAATCTATCTCCTGAAAGAGATACAACGAAGAAAACTGAAAAGGAATATCACAAATAAGTTTTAAAGTTCTTAATTTAAAGAGAAGATATTGGAAGCAACAAGAAAAAAAATCTAAACATCATGGAGCTACAAGGATTATATAAGACCTAGCAGATATTATGTTGAAGGGCCATGAGTCTAAGAATCCTATATTTCTTAAAGCAAAAGAGGTGGGGTTAAGACCAAGAGTAACTTACCCAGCAAATTTAAGTGTAAATGAATGAAAAAAATGCTTATTTAATAAACTGAAAGACTTTCAGATATTTGTGACAAAAACAAGCAGAACTTAAGGAAAAATCTTACATATAACATCCAAGAGAAATATAAAATAAATATACAAGGGACTTAAAAAAAGATAAAAATCATTTACCTTGTATATGTGAAAATGTTATCGGTTCTTTGAAGACTGTCATTTTCACTTGGGTAGTTTGAAAGAAAGGTTTGGACTGAGTATGATGGGGTGAGACAGATGGGTAAATAGATAAGAGATGGATAGGTAATATATATATTACATATATATAAGTACTTCTGTGTTGTATGTATGTGTGTATAATAATTGTATAGGAAGATTTAAAAAAGGAGAAATCTCATAAAAAATGAGACACAGCAGATATAAAAGAAACGAGTAGGCAGGAGTACAGGTAGTACTAAAACCTTATTCCCATTCAGGATAAATTTATTTTAGAAAAGTATAAAGTCTTCTAAATTCAGAAAGAATTAAGAGAGAAGGGATAGGGGAAGAGGATAAGGGAAGAATTCTTAGAGAAGTGGGTAGGTTGACAGGAATAAAAGTTTTCTAAATTTACCAAGTAAAAAGAGAGTAAGTGAAAAGGACAAGGGAGGTAAAGAGGATTGTGTAGATTAACAAAAATTGGCTAAAAGCAGGATATAAAAGTTTTCTAAATTCAAATAGAAACAAGAGAGCAGGGGGGTAAGATGGGGAAAGAGGACAAGGAAGGGATACTTGGAGGCAAATAGGTTAAGTAATAGGAGGCAAAGTAGCAAGTAAAAATAAAATAGAGTAGACAGAAGTGATAGCAGGAGAGTGAAGATAGTAAGAAAAATAAAAAGAGAAAAAGAAATAATTAATTATACCTTAGAATGTGAATTGGAGGGGCAGCTAGATGGCACAATGGATAGAGCACCAAACTTGAACTTGAGGACCTGAATTCAAATCTCTCCTGAGACACTTAACACTTCCTTTCTGTGTGACCCTGAGCAAGTCACTTAACTCCAATTACCTCAGCAAAAACAAAAACAAACAAGAATGTGAATTGGATAAATTCCATATCCATATCCAAATATCCATAAAATGGAAGCAGATAGAAGATTAAAAATTTGAACTAAAATTGTTACTTTCAGGAAATATAAAAATGATACACACAAACATAAAATAAAAATCAGAAATAGAATTTATTATGTAAAAAAAAAAGCAGGGGTGCAACCAAAATCTCAGAACCGATTTAATTAAAAGAAAAAATAGGGAAGTTACAATATATATCAGTCATATTGATATTGTTTTTAATTTAAAATAACTAGACAATATAAGATTGGAATATTGTGGTGTAGGAAATGATAAATCGGTACAGTTAGAAAAATATGGGAAAACAATTTATGAAGGAAGATGTTATATACTTTCAAACAAAGTCAGAAGACAAATGTAAATAAACATATTATGGTTTTACATATATTCATATGAATATATATGTGTGTATATATATATATGTATGATTATGGATATCTATGTGTATGTATGTGTATGTACATATGTATACATGTGTATATAAAACTATATCTGTGATTAATTATAGCCTAAGGAGGAAGGAAAAAGGGAAAAATAAAGTAAAAAGTGAACAGCAAAGAACAAAAGAAAACCTACAAGGAAGCAAAAAAAGGGGGGAATAGCTGTGAACACAATGTATAGTATTTATTATATACACTTTATTGAAACAGAAATTTATTACTTTATTGTGAAACCTTTCTTAAGTTCTGCTATGCACATGGCAATTTTTTTTTCTTTTCTTATTTTGTATTTAAAGGTATTTGTCATGGAAAAAATTTAAAATCAAAAGACATGGGATAGGATTCCAGTCAATCAATTACTATTTTGCAACCTTTGAACGATGTTTTAACCTGTCTGCCCAGTTTTTCTCATATATAAAAAAGGGGCTAGTACAAAGGGGCCTCTAATTTAATTTCTAGTTCCAAACCATATAATTTATATAAGACTCAAGAGAAAGTCAAGAAAGGTATCTGACTGATAGAATGAGGTGCAAGAGAAAGAAAAAGGGAATGCAGGTAGAGTGACTACTCTTCGAAATATAATTCTACCTGTTTCTTTAAGACAAAAGAATTTAAGGAGAAAATAATAAATATATGTGTATTGATATATCTTTTAAAATACCCATCTTTATTAGTAACTGAAGATACTTGCTTGACTAAAGTGATATCCACATCCTTCTGCTTTATTTCAGCCTGCTTTTGATTCAATTGTAATGTCAATTCTTTGCATTTAAGCCATGATTCCTCGATTTTTCTCTTTGCTTCAGTTAAATCCGCTGCAGAAATCTAAAATTAAAAAATACATTTAAGAAAATATTAAGCATAATCAAGTATACTAAAGTAACAAAATGATAAAATGTGCATGAAAGAAGCTGTGTATTAAACTGAGTAACACATACAAAAGGGAAAAAAGCAAGTGTAAAATCTATTTATTTACATTTCATTCCAAAAATTGTCACTTTCTGTGATTGGTAGTTAAGTAGATAAGTGAAAAAGAGAATCTTATGTGAAAGTAATATACTGTCCCAACTCTTAACTAAAGGTTTTAAAATGTAAATATCATTGTGAAATGCAAACAGTTATCATCTATAATGAAGTTATATGATTAGCAGAATTTTACAATCCCTAAAGCACTATGTAAATGTGAGCTATTATTATTATGACTTATTAAGCAAACACAGTATGCAGATGTCTCCTTAAAAGTTTAAATGTCTTTATGTGAAGTAAAAATGAGAAGGTAAACATAATTATACACTACAGGATTTTGTCATATAGATCAAATTCTGAAGAGACCCATAAACATATTACAATATATTATACAGAGTACAGTAGAAATAGGTAAGTTCAAAAGAGGGAAGAGTTTGGAGTAAAAAGATGAGTATTATACATATAGACCTTTCCATACTTATATTCATCACATTTATCATTTCTTGGAAAATAATTATATTTCATGATTTCAATGTACCACAAATAATTAATTTTTTAAGTGTGTTGAGATAAACAAAAAGCAGGTAAAACTATCCCTATTTGATGATATTATGATAATTTTCTGAAAAATCCCCAACTACTAATTGATGAGGAAATTTGGAGGCTCCTAAATAAAAGCTCACAAATGAATACCATTTCTATAAAATAAAAAAAAAACTAGATAAAAATAATAAAAATAAATAATAGAAATAGTTCCAGAGAACTAAAAAAATGCATCAACTTCTTGGATCTATCAAGGAATGCAAAATATTTGTATTCATATTCAAATATATTCAATTAAATTCAATTTTCAACTAAAATTCAATTAAATTTTCAATTTAATTAATATTCAATTATTCAATATATTATTTCAATTAATTCAATATATATTCAATTAAATTGAATTCAATTACTGAATTATATTGAATATAAATTCAATTAAAAAGACCTCCTTGAAGAAATAAAGAATATCTTAAATAGCTAGAGGACTATTCAGTGCTCAGAGCTGGGCTATGGCAATGTAATAAAAATTACAATATTAGCAAAGATAAAGTACTGTTTTGATGCTGTTGCCAAGCAAACTATACAATAGCAAGGGAATACTTTATAGAGCTCGATTAAAATAATTTAAAAATTCATTTGAAAAAATAATAGATTCAGCTTATCAAAGAAATTATGAAAATAGGTAGTGACAAAAGAAGAATAGCACTTCCAGGTCTGAAATAGTGTTACAAAGCGGCAAACATCAACATTTTACCAATACAGTGTATTAGTAAAACAAAATTTTTAAAAAGAGGTAGATCATTATTAAAGGGTGAATAATAAACAACATAACTAGAAGCCCAGTGTTTGGTAAACCTGAAAATATAAATGATTTAGAAAACAGGTTTGTGCTTTAAAAAAAAAAAAAAAAAAAAAAAACCTCTGGAGAAAAACTAATTATAAAAATTTGATGGGCACAAAATTTACACATCTAGGATAATAAAAGGAAGCAGATGAATAGGAAAATATATTTTTATGAAAATTCTCTGATAAGCATTTTTTAGCCAAGATATATATATGTGTCTCTATACATATACATATAAATAATATGTTTGTATATATTATATATACATATTTATTATATACATGCATATATGTTTGTGTTAATACATTGATATTAATACATGCACACATATGTGTGTGTTTGGGTAAATATACGTATATAATAAGGGTATACATATATAATTCCTATATCAATATGTATATTAATTGTTTATACATCCCAAAAGACATTCTCAAAAGATAAATAATCATATAGGAATATGATTAAATATAGCTTTGGATAGAAAAAAATCATCAAAGAATATAAACAAAAAGTTCTTTTTTTAAAAAGTACTTTTGGTTTCCAATCCTCTCATTATTATAGATTTGGAGTATTTTTTCATATGATTCTTAGTAGTTTTGCCAGATTACAGAAATTAATCCAAGAAATAATTCATTATGATAAAAGTTGGATTTATACTAAAAATGTACAATTCTAGAAAGCAGTTAATGATAGCAAATAGAAGAGATGTTCTTTCTCTTTTCTGCTATTGCCATCATGTCCAGAACTTAAATGAAAAATGAGTGGTCATCCTTGTCGTATAAATCCAACTTTATCATAATGAATTCTGTCTTGAATTAATCTCTATAGTCTGGCATTTGATATTCATTAAGGGTATTTCCTATAGACCTCTTACTGTGCGTTATCCTTTGCTAAATCAGAGATTAAAACTTCATTTGACTCAGAAAAGAATGATGATAGGGTACTTTCTCACTTCCGGGAAATAATTTGTGTAATAATATCAAATGTTCTTTACATTTTAAAAAGAATTCTCTTGTGAATTCATCAGGACCAGGATTGTTTTCTTTGACTTTTCCTTTAAAGTTAAGTTATATTTGGTTTTCTTACATTAGATTACTTAAGATCTCTTTTTTGTCTTGCTGAAGTATTTTAGATTTTTAAAGGTATTTCTCTTTTATATTAATTCTGCTTTCTCATATCACGTTGTTTTCTATTTTGTTGAATTCATTTTCTGCCCTCTACTTTTTAATTATATTCTTAAAGGTTTATTCATTTTATTAATCATTTTGCACCATCAGCTTTTATCATTTTTAGAACTGTTTAGTTTCCAGTTTATTTGTTCCTCCAGTAATTTTAATATATCCACTTTTATGTTTATTTCTTGAATTTCTAATTTTTTTTAAATTATCTTCATTAAACCTCTCCTGTTTTATTTTGTTAATGTATAGTCTTACTCTTGTTTTGTAGCTGCTTCCCAGAAATTGTTTTGTTTTTCTCATCTTCTTTCTGTGACATATTTTTAGTCATTTGTTCTTTAACCTGCTCATTATTTAAGACTTATCTTGTTAAGTGGCTATTTTTATCTATTTCTTTTATTTCTGCTGCCTGAACAGATTACCTTCTACTGCACTGTACTATGCAAAGCATATATTTACTATTTCTGATTTTTTGATATTTCTTTCAAATATTTCTATACCCTAATACATAGGCAGTTTTTGTAAAAGTTCATTGTGTAAATGAGAAATATACATGCTTCTGTGGTTCAAAGAATCTCATTCTTTTAGCTCTAGCTTCTGGAGCAATTTATTCAATGCTACATTTTCCCTTTAATTTCTCTCTCCACTAGATTTGCCCACAACTGAGAAAGGGACATTAAAATCCCCTATCACCACTGTATTACTGTCTGCATTTTTTATAGTTCACTTAAATTTTTTGTTTATATTTTCTTGCTAAGTCATTTAATGTTAAGGTACATAGCTTTAATAGTTACAATTTGTCTTACATGGTACCTTTTAGCCTAATATAGTTTCTTTATCTCATTTTTTGTTGTAAATAGCATGAATGAATCTAATGCTTTTTTTGGTATTCATTTAATTCGGAATAATTTTTTCCAGCCCTTCATGTTTACTCTACATGTCTTTATTTTTGAAGTGATTGTTGTAAACAGTGGACTTTGCCATTTTTGCTTTCTAGGCCAATCTCTCAATTTTTCAATGCCTTATTGATCTATTATATTTTAAGTTATGAAAAGGAGGCTTATTATTTTTTTTCATTCATTTCTAGTATTGGGGTTTTCCCCCAATATTAGTATTTTTTCTTCTTGGTAAACATGACACTTTCTCCATTTATTTTAGGACAACTCCATTTCCAACAGCTTACTTCCTTCTTTCCTCAAACCCCAATCCCATCCTTTTTTATTTCTGCCACTTTCTCTAGTTTGGGGAGGTTTTCTTAACTTTTTTGTCCCATCTCTTTTTCTTTTATCAAGTTATCTAACCCTTCTCAGTTAAAAAGTCATGTGAGCCATAGCTATCCCCTCCATTCTATTTCAACTTATATTAGGATTGTTTTTGTTTAAATTTTTCCCTTATTCTTTTTGATATTTCTCTCCCCTTTTTGCCTATTTATACTAGGTTATTATTCTTGCTTGGGTCAATGACTTTTAAACTTATCATTTCATTAGTGTATAGATTCTTAAACATATTAATTCTTCTACTATACCCATTTTCAGTTCTCTCTTATAAGTACTTTATAATATATTGTTTTTATCTTGTGGTCTGC
Source organism: Sarcophilus harrisii (assembly GCF_902635505.1). NCBI lineage: Eukaryota > Metazoa > Chordata > Mammalia > Dasyuromorphia > Dasyuridae > Sarcophilus > Sarcophilus harrisii. Next base: position 103,809,345 of record NC_045426.1, read on the forward strand.
CCCTCCCCAGTTTCTGCAGTGTCTCGTCCTTAGATATAGCAACTCATATAGGTGATAAGACTATTGAGAAGGTTGGAATTGTTCTAAGTCTCTAATCATGCAATTCAGTATTAAATTAGCCCTATTAGTGATCTTTTTTTCATATTTGTCAGTTAAATATTCTCTTAGACTCCACGTCCTCGCACTTTTCTGAGTGCCTATTGCCCCTATGAAGTATGATTTCCCTTATCCTGAGCAGTAGGTTGTTCCTGGAGATACAATACTAAGGAAGTCTTATCTTTAACCAGCAAAAGAACTCTATTCTAAGGTCCTCAACTCCTTGTTATAAAAGCTCTTTTTTTCTTTCAAGGGAATATTTTTCAGTGAAACACATTTCACCCTTGTTTCCTGGCATACTTTTGGAAAGAAAATGCTAAACATTCCCTCTGTTATTAATGTTCTTGTAAATCCTCCAGTTTTTTCTTTCCTTTTTGGGGGGAGCAGGGTGCAGTAGGGTCAAGAAGATTATTTCATTACCTATGCATTTCCTATTTACTCTTATTTTTATGTTGCCTAGGATATTTACAAAACAAATAATCTACTTATCACATATGCTTTTCTTTACAGAAATTCTCTACCTTCCTCTATCCTTTGTTCACTGATAATTAGGCCGATTTGTAGGTCTTGTCACTTTAGGTTTTATGTCCTTTGTTCTCTGCATTATTCCATATCCCCCTATAGTTTCTGATGGCTAAAGAATAATCTTGCATTATTTGAGCTTTCTTTTCTCTTATATTTTAAGGTCTTTCTAGAGGTTATTTGCAGAATGTGTTGTCTTTGGAATTATTACATTTGACTACTGATTTTCCTTCAGTTTACACTATTCAGTTTTGTTTTGTTTTTCCCTAGAGGTAATTTATGGATTCAAAATTTTCACTGGCATTTTGTTTTCTATGTTCATATGTTCTAGACAGTTTCTTATAATACTTCTCATTAAAAAGTTCAGGGTGTTGGTTTTGATTTTTAATTTTCGTATGTTTTGAGAGACCCTTAATCCTTAAATTATCTCCACACATTTTGTCTTTGAGATCAATGTTTTGTAATTGTAAGGATCATGTTTGCTAATGCAAAGGTTCATTTTATTTTGTTTTACACTTATTCACAGATATCTAGATGAATTTGGATAATCTAAAAATCATATTACTTTCCATTATTGTCTTCATTGTTGAATTATCTACTTGTGCTCAAGTTCTTTGACTTTTCCAGTCTCAGAGAACTTGGTGATTTTTTTTTTCCTTATAACAATTACACTCAATCACTCTCTGCCTCCTTTCAGATAAGAATTTGAAGGTTTCCCCATAGGCTTTCCCCATATTATGCAGAAAAATTCATGTTTCATTAGCCTCTACTGCCCAAATTTACTTCTAGAGATTTAAAAATTGATTTTATTTGAATGCTAATTACTGTTATCATTCAGTCATTCTGTTGTATCTGACTCTTCTTAATCCCATAAGCCACATGTTCAAGAATTTTCTTCACAAAGATACTGGAATGGTTTTGCCATTTTCTTCTCCAGTAGAGTAAGGCAAACACGGACTTGGTCAGGGTCACACAACTAATAAGTACCTTGAGTCTTTCTGACTCCAAACCCAGTGTTTTGGAAAGTTAGTCGCTTTTTATTTTTCAGACCTGGTGGAACTGTACATATATGCTTATGGACTACTACCATTTAATACTTCATATGGCACTTATATACTATGCCAATATACTACTATATCTCTGGTTCTGAGTTCTTATTAAATCCTGTTGCAGCACATAATTCTGCCACTCTACGGACCTCCAGAGAAAGATTCTATTCTCTAAATTCTAGGATGTCAACAGGAAATGAGCTCCCAGGAAAATCCACAGATCTTTGTGGTTCTCAAATTTCTTGGCAGTTAATATTGAGTTCTGTTGCAAGTCCATGCCCAGTCCTGCCAGAGTGTGGTAGTTTTGGGGAGAGAGGATGCTATGCAAGCACATCAGAGATTATGAGTTCACTTTTTCTGTTGTTAGTTCATCAACTAGCCTCCTTAGGATTCTTGTAAAATGGAATTATTTTCTAAATTAAACATAACTATGTTTGGAGAGTTTTAAGATGTCATGAGCAACACAAACTGTCTAGTTTTCCATCTTATTGGTCACAAAGCCCAGAAATTCTGCAATATAATCTTCATACTCCAAGTAGAGTAAAAAACGGAGAAAGAGAATTTCAGACCAATATTCCTAGTGAATATTAATGAAAAAAATAAAATATTAACAAGGAAACTACAACAATATGTAATGATAAAGATTATATTGAGTGATCACATTGGATTTTTATCAAGATTAAAAAATGGGTTCAATGTTACAAAAACTGTTAACATTATTAATACATATTAGTAACAATAACAAAACCTAATGATTATAACACTAGATGCACAAATAAAATCTGGCATCCTACAACAATAATTCACTTGTTCTTTATAATACTAATCAAATTACCAAATAAACTACTAAAGGAAAACTTTATAAAGTTAGAGAAAATAACAACAAAATTCATCTAGAGTAACAAAAGGTAAAGAATTTTAATGGAAATAGTAGGGAAGACAGAATTGAGGGGCACCTAGCAGTAACAGATTTAAAATTATGCTACACAACAGTGTTCATTCAAAATAAATTGATACTATTGATAGCTGGTGGTTGGTTGCTTGGTGTCCTTCCTTCTTGAAGAGAACCAAAATGATATCACTATCTTAGCGTGAAGTTACATTGTGTCCAACTGTAGCTGATCAGATCAATATGAGTTTGGAATGAGCTCCAACAGGTGGGATTATATAATCCCTAAGAACATTTGGGACAGCTTCCCTAACTTTGCACATCTCACATTTCTTCTGGGCTAATTCAATTCTGCTTTGCTCACAGAGCACAGCATGTTCTATGATGAGGGCACGTCATGCTGGGCAGTCCTGTGATAGCTTCTCCCATGTCACACAATAGATTTAAAATCTTTAGAAATGTTAGATCTATTGTATGGCATGGAAGACGCTATTACAAAATTCTCAAGAGATACCTTGAGAGTGTCCTTTTATCGCTTTTTCTGACCATCTTGTGAATACTAAGAAATACAAACACTAATGGAACATATTAGTTTCATAATATGCAGAAACACATAAGCACAGTTTTCTTGTGATTGATAAACCTAAAGAGTATGTTTTTATTTTATTTATTTTTTGTTGTTGTTGAGGCAATTGGCCTTAAGTGACTTCCAAGGTCACATAGTTGGAAAGTGTTAAGTGTCTGAGGACAAATTTGAACTCAGGTCCTCCTGACTTCCAAGAATCTGTTTTTAAACTAAAAAGTTGTTGTTGTCCATTAGTTTCACTTGTGTCCAACTCTTAATGACTCCATTTGGCGTTTTCTTGGCAAAAATGCTGGAATGGTTTGTCATTTTACAGATGAGGAAATTGAGGCAAATAGGGTAAAGTGATTTGCCCACAACTACTAAATATCTGAGACAGATTTGAACTCAGAAATATTATTATTCCTGACTTCTGACACAGCAACCCATCCACTGAAGTCAACCTAGATGCCCAAAGGTAAAAGTTTAGTATTTGATAAAAAATTGCTGGCATAACTAAAAAGTTGTCTAGTAGAAACTGTATATATACACACACATATATGTGTGACCAACATTTCATACCATATACTAAGGTAAGTTTGAAAAAACATACATTACTTAGAAATAAAGAATAACATCAGCAACAAAGAAACAAAGAAAGTGCTTTTAAGATTACTAACTGGGAGAAGAGTTCATGACTAAATAATGGAGAACATAAAAGATAAAGCAAACAATCTTGATTATGTAAAATTTATAGTCACCCGCATAAACAAAACCAATGCAACTAAAATTAGAAGAAACCATGCTAACCTCAAATCAAGCTACATACAGCTAAGTAAAGAAGTGGCCTAATCTTTATTTTTAATTTGCATCATTATTAAAGAAAACCAAAAACACTGATTGAAGAAAAGATCAGAGATTTAAATTCATGTTACATGGTGATAAAATGAACACAATAAATTCCAAAATCTCTAGTTTGGTCTCTTAAATGGTTGCAACTTCTCAGGCTTTTATATGGATAGTTAAGTAGGTGGCATAGAGTGCCTGCCAGACCTGGAGTTCAGAAAACCCAAGTTCAAATATAAATTCACACTCTTATAAACCATGTGACCCTGAGCAAATCATTTAATCCTGTTTATGGCTCAGCTTCCTCATCTGTAAAAAGAGCTGAAAAATGATCTTTCACAAGAGAACTCCAAATGGGGTCACGAATAGTCACACAACTGACAACAACAACAACAAAAAGATTTTAGACTTCCTAGCCAAATCTTAATGTAGACCCATATTTCATAACTGGATACCCCCACTTTAGGAAAAGAATTCCTGTTATGATAGGATTTGATACTTATTCCCAGGAATATTATTAAAATGCTCCAACTTTTATCCTGTACTCCTTGGCAAAACTATGTAAAATCCGTAAATCCACAGATCTTTGTGGTTCTCAAATATTTTTATGCTTTCTGTCAATTATTACAATAAAATGCATTCATTTGTGATGACTAAAGCAGATTATCAATTTGATTGTTATTTTTTGTATAGTTTATCAATTAATTTATTCCATCAATCTAAAAAAGAGCTTCTTAAGTTTGCCTAACTCCTTTTCAAAATTACATAAGCCATAGATATCATTATTTCTATTTGTTTCATTGCTATTCTATATTAAATGAATCTTGTCAATGACTACCGGATCTTGAGGTATCCTTTCCTAGTTATTATCTGAGATTTCATCTAATCTTAGTTTACAAATAAAGTTTTCCTGCACTGATATGTTTAGATTGTTGTGTACCTCAGAACTAAGGATAATGCCGACAAAAAGCATCAGATATGTTTTGTCTATAACTGGCAAGATGTTTTCCATGTTTTTATGGAAAGCATACTCTTTTTGCTCCTCAACCATTATATTATTTTTTATATACTTTTAGTTATATAAAAGTATTAAATACTTTGTACTAAATACATAAACATAAAACTTGTCTGTATTAAAAGACCTCATGGATGTTTACATCTTTTGATAATAAATATGTAATGCCTATTGTTTAAAACAAAAGTTTGTGTTGGGTCTTAATTAATAGCAATTACAAAGAAGAACTAGAGATATCATTACTGATCACAAAACAGAAAATTTTGATTATACCAAACTGAAAAGTTTTTGTACAAACAAAACTAATGCAGACAAGATTAGAAGGGAAGCAATAAACTGGGAAAATATTTTTACAGTCAAAAGTTCTGATAAAGGACTCATTTCCAAAATACATAGAGAATTGACTCTAATTTATAAGAAATCAAGCCATTCTCCAATTGATAAATGGTCAAAGGATATGAAGAGACAATTCTCAGATGAAGAAATTGAAACTATTTCTAGCCATATGAAAAGATGCTCCAAGTCATTATTAATCAGAGAAATGCAAATTAAGACAACTCTGAGATACCACTACACACCTGTCAGACTGGCTAGAATGACAGGAAAAGATAATGACAAATGTTGGAGGGGATGTAGGAAAACAGGGATACTAATACATTGTTGGTGGAATTGTGAATACATCCAACCATTCTGGAGAACAATTTGGAACTATGCTCAAAAAGTTATCAAACTATGCATACCCTTTGATCCAGCAGTGTTACTACTGGGCTTATATCCCAAAGAGATCATAAAGAAGGGAAAGGGACCTGCATGTGCAAAAATGTTTGTGGCAGCCCTCTTTGTAGTGGCCAGAAACTGGAAACTGAGTGGATGCCCATCAATTGGAGAATGGCTGAATAAATTGTGGTATATGAATATTATGGAATATTATTGTTGGGTAAGAAATGACCAACAGGATGATTTCAGAAAGGCCTGGAGAGACATACACGAACTGATGCTGAGTGAAACGAGCAGGGCTAGGAGATCATTATATACTTCCACAACAATACTATATGATGACCAATTCTAATGGACCTGACCATCCTCAGCAATGAGATGAACCAAATCAGTTCCAATGGAGCAGTAATGAACTGAACCAGCTACGCCCAGCGAAAAAACTCTGGGAGATGACTAAAAACCATTACATTGAATTTCCAATCCCTATATTTTTGCCCACCTGCAGTTTTGATTTTTTTCACAGGCTAATTGTACAATATTTCAGAGTCTGATTCTTTCTGTACAGCAAAATAATGTTTTGGTCATGTATACTTATTGTGTATCTAATTTATATTTTAATATATTTAACATCTACTGGTAAAAAAAAATTAATAGTAATTAAGCAATTTATGACAATGATAAAAACCATTATTGAATTTTTCCAGTGCCACTATTTCCAATTTTGCAGAAAAGTTAGTTTTAACACTTCTATGAAACTTCTAACATTCCTTATATTAATGATGTGTACACTTTCTTCCTCATTTGAGCTAATTTACATTTTCATTGTGCTAGATACTTAAGACTACACAACTAGAAATTTTCCACATCCTCCTTCCCGTCCTTCCTTTCTCTCTCTTTTCAAGCCTATAAGTTTTTGATTAACATTTAATTATTTTCTTCTTTGATTTTGCCTTGTATAAACCTTAACCTAGGGCAGGTAGGTAGTGTAATGAACAGAGTAAGAAAGACCTAACTTCAAATGCCATAAATACTAATTATAATTAATTTTTTATTTTGTTTCAATTGTTGATTAATATAAAATTGTTAATAAGCCTTTTTTCTGATTTCTTTCTATATTTTATTTTGTTGCATTTAATGGGGTAATGGGGAACTCAAATTTTCTACTGTATGTACCAACCAGGGGTTGAAACAACCTTCCAGTACCTTTCTGTAGAGCTTTAAAACTCTGCTGTGCTCATATTTGATGCCTGTGCTCAATGATGTTATTTTATAGCTTCATGACTGCTCCCATGGCTCTTACCAAGGTAATGGATACTACATAGTTGACTACGGGTATATCTTTATTTTTTTTCATTTTCTGTCAAATATTATAGAAGAGTGCATTCGTTGATGCTAATTATAGCAGATGCTAGCTTTCATGAATTGATAGATAAATTCATGTCATCAAAATGAAAAAAAAAAAAATCTCTGGAGAATTCCAGTCTAAATATGCCTATCTACTTTTCAAAAGCATTTAAAATCTCAGTACTGATTTTCTCATTTATATAGTTAGTTATAATTTCTAGAGCTTGCTTTAAATGGAGATTTTCAATGACCCTAGGATCTCCAACTTTTCCCTCTTCACATTTTAGTAGTTCCTCTATCTGACTTATCTCTCATTTCCCTTAATCTGGGCTTTAAGGTGATTTTTTTTTTCAAACAATTACCCTTCTATGACTAGAAATAAGTTGCTGTGTGATTTAGCATTATGTATCACTGATAAAAAGCAAAGACATACAAAACCTTTGCCTATAATTGGTAATATTTGTTTCCAGTTTTGTTTTTAATATATTGAATAGTGGGAATTTAATATATTGAATAGTATATTACAATGAATATTGTGCAACTTTGTATTGTATATATAACATTTTCAAGTATTCTGTCCTCTTCATGTATCCACTTTCCTAGTCATCACCATCTGCCTTGAAACATTTCCTGCACACAAAGCAATTTGCTTTGTTTTTTTCTGACAACTCTTGTCTTCTTGTGGCATTATTGCCTTCTGGATCAAGAAGTCCCATACGATACCATTTCTTTGATTCTAAGGAGTAATTTTATTATACTGGCTGAGTTGTCTGCTCAATCTCCCAGATTCCAATTCTTCAATGAGTAAACATTTACTATAAGGCTCTATAGCTACTATAGTGGCATCAAAATTCACAGAATTTCATTGTACAGCATTCTTTTACTTTGCTGTTATCTAATCCTTACTCTTAAAAACATGGGACAAACTTTGAGGCAACTATGATGATGATGATTACTAGTAGCAACAGCAGCATCACTTTCCATATGCATCTCCTCTACATTCCCATTGTTTCAAAACCATTACAGATCCTCATTATTACCCACAAAGAATATTGCAAGAGCCTCCTTTAGGATTGCCTAACCTTTATTTCGTAAAATACATCTGCCACATTCCACTCAAAGAAATTAAAAAAAAAAAAAATAAAGATCTAGTCCTATCACGGTTCTGATCAAAAAATGTAGTGGCTCTCTAATGTCTACTAAGCAAAGTTGAAATTTGATTACTTGATATTCAAGGTACTTTATAATCTGACACCAACCTATTTTTCCACTTTTCCTTATTATTCCACACTATGCTTCATCCAAATTAAATTACTCTCTGCCTTCTAAACCCTATCCTTTTTTCCACACCCTGAATAAAAATAAAAAATATACATTGTAATCAACTGCCTTCATACCTCTGTTCATCTTATTTCTTATAAATCAAAGTTCTTCTTTTTAGTCACCTATTAAATTCCTATCCATTCTTTAAAACTCAAATGCCACTTTCTCCTTCTCTCCTTGATAACCACCATTTCACTCAGACTTCATATAGCAATTTCTAACCCATTTATCATCTAATGAGCATCATGTAATGAGAAACAGCATGACATGTTACATAGAGAGCTGGCCTTAAAGAGTGAAGAAATCGGTTCAAGTCCTTTTTTCTATCATATATCGTCTATGAGATCTTGAGTAAGTCACTCAACCTCTTGATGCCCCAATTTCTAAGATGACAAATTGCAAAGAAGGTGTAGATCTAAACAACAGAAATCCATATCAATAAATCCTTATGTGAATTAAATCAGTAGATAAAAACAAAAGAATTTTTGTCGCTTTTCTGCTCAAATAACATAATTAATAAATTGGCTCAATTGCTGAATGACAGGAAAAAAAACACAAGTATGAATGATAATTTTCTACCTTTTAATATTCTCTCCAAATCTTAGTCATAGCTTCAGAATAAAGAAGATATACTGAATTACTATGCCTTCTTAAGTATTCAACTTGATCTGAGAAATGAGATTCAGGTTCTCGGTTCTCTCAAAAACTTAGCCTATTATGAGTATATGTGTCTATATAAGTTGAAGTATATATATATATATATAAATGAATACAAATGTATGTGTGTGTCCGTTCACATACTGAAAGATTTTTTAATATACAAATTTGAATAAATATAAACATTTTCATATGAACATACACAAAATAGTTACCCAAATTTACACTAATTTTATTAAGACTCCTTTGACTAAATTTATGTTAAAACACAAATTTTAAATGAACTTGAAAATGAAAAAGTTAAAATAGAACAGATTGACTAAATATGTAAAAACAAATATAATTTTAATAATGTGAAAAAGAAAATGAGTATATGATAAAGACTTGATTGGTGTAACTAACTTTTAATTTTTTACAAAATATCTCACTAAGAATGGAGACCATTTAAGATAAAAAGGAACAATAATGAGCAGGATTAAAAATTTTCGTTTCATTGCTTATATTTGGGGTTTTTTTTTTTGTTCTCCTTGGTTTTATGAGGAATTTTAACGGATTTAAGAAATATATAATCTTAAAACTATCTAGTCTAATGCAATCTAATAATATTTATGAATTTAAACTATAAATGAAAAAGTCAAAACACAAGGTTCTAAATATGTTTTTCAAACCATATTTTATTTGAAAATGCAACAGCTTTTATTTTTTAATGATTACATTTTAGGATGACTTATTTGAAGTCAGTTTCCTGCTTTGCAACATCAATTTTTAAAAAGCTGTGGGTCTTAAGTGAAGGAATATAAATGAATGTCAGTCCCCGCTGGTAGATTTGAATATATAACTTCTTATTGAAAGAAAATAACACATAATGAAATTACCTATAAGAAGTGAGATCTCAAACAAGAACCCAATGTCCACTGCTACCTCATACCTTCATTTTGCAATCAATGTCATGTTTTTCTTTTTTCCATTGTGTTTCCTGCTTCCTCAGGTTCTCCAGATCATTTAGCAGTTCAGCACAGCGTATACTTAATTCCTTGTTTTCCTCCTCCAGCTCTTTGATAATTAGTATGTTTTTCTCTTCCTTCTTCTGTACCCTCTCCTTAGTGTTCTGCCGACAGTACCATGAGGACCAATAAACAAAACAAAACAACAATAACAACAAAAGTTGGAATTAATCAGCAAATATAAACTGTGCAGTTTTACCCTCACAGCAGCTTTCTATATTTGATGGCCAAGGTCACCTGTGTACTTTTATTGGCCTCTTTTCATGCAGGTGGAAGGGTCATATTTTTTAACTGGATGACAGCTTTGATGAGCACACATTTGCAAAGAGCACATTAATTGATCAATCTGCCTTTGATGCTGTCCCCAGCTATTTTTGAGACCCACACAGACATATCCTCCCAGACCTGGGCTTTATCAATTAATAATGCTAGTCCCATCAGAATCTAATTACAAGAAGCCACATCTTCACACTCCTACTTTCTTTGCTCCATTTCCATCATTAACTATTTATTTGAAAGTTATAAAGCTTAGATTCTTAGCTTTAAAGCAGCTTTCCTAGAGTTTTGTGTGTAAGAAAACTCTATGATACAGGAAGGCCTTAGGCAATTTTTCCTCTAAGCTTGTCACTTTCTGTGCCACAAAGGCTGACAATGCTTAAAGAAGCACTTCAAAGATACAGTTCTATAAAACTATGTACAAGTCAATATACCTTAAGCTCTTGACTTTGATCTTTAAATTTCTTCTGTAAGTCACTCAATTCTTTCTTTAAGAAAACATTTTCTTCATCCACAGCAATTTTCTTTTCTACAAGGGTATTTATTTCCTGTTGTAATCCTGATTCTCTCTGTTAAAAAAAAAGTGAAAATACTTGTAAAGCCAAGGTTATTGCTAGAGTTTGCTCATCTTTCTATTGTTCATAGCTAAAATAATAGTTTTTTTTTTAAATCATTTTTTGTAGATTATGAAACTGTCTCATATTCATATAGTACTTTTGGACAAATTATTGTCCTACCCATAATCTGTACAAATATCATTGTGTTCATTTTTAAACTTAAGGAAATTGCGTTTCAGAATTCAAAATCATACTATCAGTGCCAAAACCAGTACTAAACAATACACTATATGATTCAAAGTTTAGTGATCTACTTAGTCACATTGTGCCTCAACTAACCCTTGAAATCTAACTTCCTTTTACCCAATATAAAATAGCATTCAGAAACTACACTTTGTATTTAATAACATGAGACGGGACTGTATATTTTTGTGGAAAAGAATAGGTATGACAAGCTAAACAGACCAATTATTGGTATATTTTACTGATATATTAAAATAATAAGGGGATAGGCCAGATAACTCAGTGGATGAAAGTCTGCATTTGAAGTCAAAAAAGACCTGAGTTCAAATCCAGTCTTAAGACGCTAGCTGTTGTATAACCTTGGGCAAGTCATTCAACTTGTCTCACTGAGATAATATTTGTAAAGTGATTGGAACATAGGAAGTACTTAATAAATGCTTAGATCACTTTCTCATTCCCTTCCTAATAATGCTAAATAAAATTAAAGTTGGATATATATCCAAAATCATATGACAAGATCTGAGGAAAGAAAAAAAATATATTATAATGATAATCTTGAAAAAAAGAGGCTAAATTCAATCATTAAATGGCAGGAGTGTACAATGGATTACAAAACAAAATTCATCACTTTCAGCCAAAAAGAAATACATTTAAAACAGAAAACAATCACACTATAAAAAGTAAAAAGTTGGGGCACAACTGACTCTGAATCAGCTGAGACCACAAAAGTAGTAGTTGTAATCATGCCTTAAAATAAAGAAACAATAAAAACAATCTATTGAAAGACAAAAATGAAGAGTATAATATATTTAACATGAAACATAATTAGTATTAAATATCATCCACCAAAATATAGAGCATCTGACTACTTTAACTCTTTTTTGAAGGAAAAACTAACTAAAGAAAAGGGATTATATACAAAGAGACTAATTATAGGTAACTTTAAAATACCCTTTTCAGAACATGAGAAATCAAACAAAAAAAAAAAGCAATTTATGAATCTGAATCAAAAATTAGAAAAACTGATTTGATAAACTATGGGTGATTAACAAGGAATCGTAGGCAACATCAATACTTTTCAATATCAGACAGCACAACTGTCAAAACCTCTTATTTGCTAGGGTATAAAAAACATATGCTGGCTTACTCAATGGCACAATTATTAAAAATTTAATTCATACACCTTACAATGAAAATTAAATAAGAGAAATTTCTAAAGTATAGGTATAAGCAAAAAAAAATAATAATAATCATTAAAAACAATGTAATTATATATTTAAAAATAATTGTGAGAAACTAGACCAAAATTTATGGGATGCAACTCAATCAGCTGAGGGAAGGAAATTAATACATCTAAACCCTAATGTACAGAACTGAGATCACATTAACAAAAAAGAAAAAAGAAATGGTTTAACTGTGAAAATTTTAAAAACAAGAATACATACAAGCTAAAAATACCAATGTAAAAACAAACAAACAAACAAAAAAAAAAAACACCCACAAAACCAAAACAAATTAAAAGGCCTATGAACTTATAAGAGATTGTGTTTAAATGACTTAACAGAATATACAAATGATTTTTATTCTAATTTATCAAAAGAAGAAAAATGCAGAGGAAATTTTAAAAATTATGAGGATAACTATATTCAATTATATTATTAAAAAGTTAAATACAAATACCTACAAAAATATAAAATGCCCATATTGACCAAACAGAAAATAGAATTTAAAAACTGAACAAAAATTTAAGTATTCAACAAGCCAAAAATGACCTTTTCTTCCATGCAAAAACATGACTCCATCCAGATTTATTAACAAATTTTACTAACTATAGAGAACAAATAATCCTTTTCCTACATAAACTATCCACAAAAAGGGGAGAAAAAAATTAGGCAACCATCAAAGGCCTTTTATTTAGGCAAACGACATGCTGATAAATGAAAGATAAATAATACAAATAAAGAGAACTATAAAACATCAAAAATTAAATAATATTTTAGTATATGAAAGACACAATTACCTTCTATGCATACAAACAAAAAAAAAAAAGGAAAACATTCTCTTTAGAAATTATAGTACACAGGGGCTATAAAATATATACAACTGAATTCTGATTGAGTAATGAGTAGGATCAACTACTAGGCCAGTATCTTTTGAATGACTGTTGATCTCAATAAAAAGGCTCTTTTATTTCATGAAGGGTATAATTTATAAAAAAAAGGACTGAAGGAACTGAGATCATATGCTGATGAGAGAAGACCACGCTTTATATCCCAAATCTGTTCCATACTATTTGTGTCAATCTCAGTCCATCATTCACCTCTTTAGACTTCACTTTCTTCTCTTTAGATGGGAGTTTGGACAAGATTTTCTTTAGATGCTCTTGTTTTCATATGACACTGTGCTTCTGAAGTTATTGTCTAGATCAAGAAAGTATTTTCAAGAAAATCTTTTTCTTTCCTCATGATGTATTAAAATAATAGGGGGATAGGCCAGATAACTCAGTGGATGAAAGTCTGCATTTGAAGTCAAAAAGACCCGAGTTCAAATCCAGTCTTAAGACACTAGCTATTGAATAACCTTGGGCAAGTCATTCAACTTGTCTCACTGAAATAATATTTGTAAAGTAATTGGAACATAGGAAGTACTTAATAAATGCTTAGATTACTTTCTCATTCCCTTCCTAATAATGCTAAATAAAATTAAAGTTGGATATATATCCAAGATCATATGACAAGATCTGAGGAAAGAAAAAAAATATATTATAATGATAATCTTGAAAAAAAAGAGGCTGAATTCAATCATTAAATGGCAGGAGTGTACAATGGATTATAAAACAAAATTCATCACTTTCAGCCAAAAAAAAATACATTTAAAACAGAAAATAATCACACTATTAAAAGTAAAAAGTTGGGGCACAACTGACTCTGAATCAGCTGAGATCACAAAAGTAGTAGTTGTAATCATGCCTTAAAATAAAGAAACAATAAAAATAATCTATTGAAAGACAAAAATGAAGAGTATAATATATTTAACATGAAACATAATTAGTATTAAATATCATCCACCAAAATGTAGAGCATCTGACTGCTTTAACTCTTTTTTGAAGGAAAAACTAACTAAAGAAAGGAGATTATATACAAAGAGACTAATTATAGGTAACTTTAAAATAGCCTTTTCAGAACATGACAAATCAAACAAACAAATCAAAAAAAAAAAAAAACCTACCATAACTGGCAATTTCCTATTTAGTTTAATATTAATCAAAATTAATTATATACAAACATAAAAGTGGTATACTTTTCCTTTGTTTGATGGTTTGTTTACTGTTTGTTCAAAAGAATGCATTTGCAATATATAATTTGATGAATAATATTCTTGAAATTGATTCCATAAGCATCACTTATGCAAATATTCCCTATGATGATGTAGTTTGCAAACAACCCAGGTTGTCTCCTCCTCTATGATTTTAATTTAAAATCCACTCTAGAGAATGTGTCACACATACTGCAGACTATTCCATAGAACATTTAATACTTGGGAGATGACAATTCAATATTTGGGACATCCATCAATTAAACCTCAATCTTACTACATGAAAAGCTCCTTGATTTGTATTGCCTGAGAAATATTTAATGATGTATATTTTTCTATTTCAAAAGATTTCAGTGGTACAATTCATATTTGAAAAAAGGCTTAATTCAACAATATGCCTAACAAGTGTTTATCCAGCCTTTCTATCAAGACTACCAAAAAGGAGGACCTTCCAAAGCAGTCCATTGTATTTTTCAATAGTTCTAACTGTTAGGAAATGTTGCTTTACATTAAGTGTAACTTCGCTTCATTATAAATTCTATTTCTTCTTCTTAGTCCTATCCTTTGAAGGCAAAAAAAAAAAAAAAAAGTCACTTCTATTACATAAAAGCCCTTTAAATACTTGAAAATACTTTTTAAAATTAAAAAATATATATGTCTCCAATGGTTTTTCTCCAGGCAAAATACAGTCATTCTAATTGATCTTTACCCAGAAAGAAACTGAGGCCTTTACCATTCATATTACTCATCTAGAAGGTATCCATCTTACCAATATCCTTCCTCAAATGTTATGAAAGAAGCTAACATGAAGTTTCAGATGTAGTTTGAAGGAGAGCAGGACTCTCTATCAAACAGATCATTGATAATTTCAAGACAAAGCAAGAGCAAAAACATAACTAGTCAAGAGTTATAAACAGGAAAACACCTTGATGAAAGGTACCATAAAAAAATTAATTCCTATCAATATAAAACATATAGGTGCCAAATAGCACTGCATATAAATTCTTAAAAGAAAAGTTAAATGAGTTATAAGGAGAAAGTGAGTGGGGATTCTCAATTTATCACTCCTAGACCTGTATAAAGTTAACTAAAAAACAAAGAAAAAAGAAATGAAGAATCTGAACTATAGAGGGCTGGAACTGAACAAGTATAGTTGAAACAAGATTGTTAACTCAGTGGATTTGATGAGATGATAGTTCTCTAGTACACACACACACACACACACACACACACACACACACACTTAATACTTAGAATAGTGATGTAATGGTTTTCTAGTTCACACATATTCAGTGTACTATATCATACCAAGGGATTTAAGGGCTCAGAAAGACTGGAAATGAGACATTCCATCTTTGACCAGCCTGTGTGGCTGTCCTGCCTTCATCACTTCTCCACTAAGACCAAGGACTAGGGCTGATCCTGAGGTCCTCCAGAAAGTTAACCCAAATATTACAGTGAACATAATTTCAGAAATTCTCTGGAGATTATTAAATGGAAACAGAAAATATAGTAATGAATGAATCCCTCTTTATCATAAATAATATCCATCTCAATTAAAAATCAGCACCTCCTATAATGGACCTAAATTATAGGCCTTTCCAGCAAGATCTGGGGTAAAGCAAAGATGTCCATTACTCCCATCAGTATTCAAAACAGTGCTAGAAATGTTAACCAAAGCAAAAAGACAAGAAAAGGAAACTGAGGCAATAAGCATAAGTAAAGAAAAAAATTATATTTTGCAGATGATATTTTATTGTACTTAAAAAACTTGAGTCAACTAAAACAACTACTGATGAAATTAACAACTTCAGCAAATTTGCAGGATATAAAACAAGATTACATGTCTGTATATTACCTACAAAATGCAGAAGAGGAAAAAATTCCAGTAAAATATCCAAAATTGAATTCATTATGTTTTTATCATTTCTTCAAAATTTCTACTACTAAAAAGAACACTACTATCCTTCTGGTCACCCAGCTTCACAACCTAGGCATCGTCCTCAACTCCTCAATTTGTCTCATCTTCTGTGGTCAAACCCTGTTGATTCTTTCATATATGAGTCTTTTGCTTCTCTGATATTACCACTATTTTGGTGCAGGTCCTCATAACCTCACAGCTGAACTACTGCTAGCTAAGCTATTTGCCTGCCACAAGTCTCCTCTCTACTATCTATCTTTCATTCAATTAGCTATCAAAATGGTCTTCTCAAAGTACAGGTCTGACCATGTCACTCCCTTATTCAATAAACTGTAATAGCTTCCTTATCACTTCCAGACACCTAATTCCCATTTGCCATTCAAAGTCCTTCATAATCTGCTCAACATACCCACAACACCCTCCCATCCACAGACAATCCCTTTCTAGTACTCTTATGCCTTATAAACATATACTCTTGAAATAAAGTGATACTGGTCTACTTGATTTCCTCATACAATACACACCATTTCCTAACACTGGGAATTTTTGCTAAGTTTTTACACCATTAGTATTTTACAGTATTTTTATACCATTTTATAACATTTATTAGCATTTTATACCTCCTTTCAAGTCTCACTTTCTACAAGAAGCCTTTCCCAATTTCTCTTCAAGCTACTTTTCTCCCCTTCTTCTGTTGCAAACTCAACATTCTGTTCCAATAGTGACTTTAACACATTTTTTTTAAAAGATGGGTCTGTTCCCAGCAGCTCTCTTCCCCTCATTCTCTCTTATTTGTTACCCCTTTCCCTTTGGGCTTAGTTCCCCCCCCTTCCTGGTTTTATCCAATTATATAATTCTTCCTTGCAACATACTATCATTGCATTTGCTATTGCCAGTCTCTCCTAATTCCCAGAGCCTCAGAGAAATTTCTGGTATGTATTTATACCAAGCTTGCCTCTTTCTGAGGTCCTCATAGACCCTCTGACTGCTATCTCACGGGGACACAGAACACAACAGAACACTGGAGAGTAGTTACAAGCAAGCTCAGGAACTTTATTCACATGGATTTCATCTCACTCTAAAACCTCCTGCACTTCTCTCAGCAGAGCTCCAGGTGAAAAGGAACTCCTGGGGTAGTTGAGGATCTGGGTTCTTGGACTAGAGAGGCTAGCCCTCTGGATTTTTTTCCAGAATCTCCGGAAAAGAGAGCAGTTTTCAGCTGCAGCCCAATGGTGGACATTCCTTTTTGGCCACTGGAGAGTAAATTTGGATGTCTTAGGACATAACCTAATCTGTTTACCTGTTCTGTCTGTCTGTGCTAGCATTGTAATGCCAAGAAACTGAGCAAGACAGAGGTTAGAGACCAATTTAATAGTTTATTAAATGGAGAAAGATACTGGGACCGGATGGATCTTGGTCCTAGGGCTGGCCAAGACTATCATCTCAAAGAGTCCAGCCCTGAGTACTGGGACAGCAAGCTTTTTTATAGGATAACAAGAACAGTGACATAATAGGGGAGGTACTTAGGTGGGGATAACCTAATGGTGGGGGAGGCCCCTAGGATGACACAATGGAGGGAGGTTACTGATATTCTAATGACATCTAAAATGGATAAACCTTTATCTAGTCAAACATTAAGAAGGAGAGGGAATAATTATAGCCTGGGGTTTGGGGGCAGAGGAACTGAGGTAGACCTTTATCTCATCAAACATTAAGAGGGAAAGGTTATAACCTGAGGCAGAATAACTAAATAGGACAATTAGAGAAACTGGGTCACAACATTAAAAGAAACTGGGTTATGACATTAAAAGGGAACTTTGGTACAACAGTATCTGGATTCTCAGAATAATAAAATGCCGCATTAAATTCTGAGGGTTCCAGGATGTTGGATGATCCCCTCTGGTTTTAGGTGTCTTCTAAGACACATCTGCTCTGATCTGACTCTGAGCATAGGCCTGAAGGACTTTAAGCATTGAGTCAAGGGCATACTTAAGTCCCCTTCCTGCTATCCTCCCATGACATCAGCGTCTCCCTATTTCAATCAATTATGGGCAACTATGTACTTATTGGTCAAGTTCAATTTCTTGGGTAGTTCTCTCTTCTCTCCTTTAGAATTGTAAAATCCTCAGCCAATAAGGATGAGGGTCAGTGGTGGGAGGGGATATTTGCATTAGGGATTAAAAGTGCTGACCCTGCCCCCTATGGTGCTTCCTGGACCCTTTAACTGTCTGCTCCATGGGTGGGACACCCTTCTGACGAGAATGTATAATAAACTTTGCTTTGCTTCTAGAGATCTCTCCAGCTTTTTTTTTTATTAAAATGGTGATCCCTTACCATTTCTGAACTGTGCAGTCTATGTCTGTGTTCTGTGTGACTTGTCTGTTTTGTTGGCTAAAGAGCTCTACTAAAGGTTTTGGAGAACTAGTTTAAACCTAAGTGGAAAAAAAAATGCAACCTGGTAATTAGAAAGGAGGAAAAAAAAGCAATAAAATTCAAGCCTGGCCTAGGCTGGGCTGGGCAGATGAGGCTTCAGGAGGACAAAGGAGTTTATGCTAACTTCTTAGAAACTTGGGGAAAGGTTTTTGGAGAAACCTAAGGGGGGGAAAAAAACCCAACATATTCTTTTGGATAGTTTTAAAATTGTGGGAAATAATTTCACTGTTGCCTATGCTGGCTAGATTTAACTGAGTATAAAAGAACAATGGCTTGTTAAAGAGAAATCTATTAGATTCCCTGAAAGGTGTCACATGCCCCTAATTAAGTAAAGTATGTTACCTTCTGAAACACATTGGTTAGTTTGTTATATTATAACATTATGTTATGCTGTAAATCCAGCTTGCTGGACATGTGAATAAAGGTGATTTATAAAGGACTGATTTTGTAGGAGCAATTAAAGGTTTAGATGATTTTAGGGAGTAAAAGCAAGTATTGGGAAGGTATTTGGGAGGAGAAAAGAAGAAGTGGGGGAGGGAGAAAATCTTTTGTCTTCAAAGGTGAAGATGAAACTCATCCCCCACCACTGCTTTAGGCTACTTTAGCAATGGAAAAAGGTTGTAGGTTTGGGAATTGTTTAAAGTATGTAGCTTTACATACTTTAGGGAAGAGAAGAGTGAAGTACAGAGGAAAGTTTTTAATGGAGGGATTTCTGTGTGGGAAAATTGAGTGGGAAACAGGAAGGAAATCTTTTGTCCAGGGGTGCGGTTTAGCTTGCCTTCCCTTCCCCCTGCTTCTTTGGTGGTGGAGTGGGAGGAAGGACAGCCACATGGAATCCTCTCCTTCCCCCTCCCCCTAAACTATGATCCAACCGGGTTTTTTTTTTTTTTATCAAGTTGTAGCCACCTGGTTCTTGGCTAAAAGAAGCAAACTGTGATTTTAAGTTAACTGACTGAGTATTTGTTTCTTTTGATACATAATGGTTTCCTTGGTTAAAGGAATATGGTCATAAATGTGATCTATAATTTGGAAGGGTTATTTCTAAAAGTTTAATAATTTTAAGAACTTATTGGATTCTTTTATGTGGAATTAGGATATTCTGCACAAGTTTTACTTGATTGTATTGATAGTATCCTGAGGTTATGCACATCATTTAAAGGGCTTCTGAAAATAAGTTTTTTTTTTTCCTTGTCCTTTTAAAATTATTTCTGTTATGGACAATCTGCAAATTGGGATATTTGTCTACGTATTGGGTATTTTAAAGCAAACTGATTTATATTAATATAAGGTCATAGTAAATATCTGTTTCTGGAGGATTTATCCAAAACTTTGGTTAATGGGATTTGTTATATTGGAGGTAAAATTTCTTGAGCTTGTAGTTCATAGTTGTGTCCCTGCATTTTTTCCTCCTGTGACTGATTTCTATAATCAGAGCAATAGTCAATAAAAAATTGTAATTCAATTATGTCATATTGACAAGGAAGCCCTGAAACTCTAAAAATCCTTTAAGGACAGATTCTCCTTGAATCCTGGCCTCTGTAAAAGATCCCGAGTCACAGGCACCACCCTCATTGATAAATCTCATCATTTTGGTTCCCTGAATCTAGATCTCATCAATACTTTGCTGTTTCTGGATATTCAAGTTTTGTTTTTTTTTAAAGGCTTCTAAATAATGAGAGGACGAAGTGGCTGGCCAAACTATTTTGGCCTCCCAACATCTTGTAACTTTTATTTGTTAGTTTTTTTCTAGATTTTGATCAAATTATAGAATTATTGAACCACTTCTGGGACATGCATCCTGGGAAATGGATCTCCCCATTTGAAGCTTTGGTAGCTGTCAGCACATCATACCCACCCCCTGCATGGACTGAAAGCCTCTGCCCATTTCTCAGCCATAAACAGCTTAGATTGAGACCATCACCCCTGCTCCTGATGTAATTTGGACTGATATGGGGGAGTGGGAAAATAGTTGATGAATTATTGTTAAAATTTTAACTGTATTACTGTGTTTAAGATTTGGAATGGAAATTGTTAAAATTATGTAACTATTGCTGTTATGTTTGAGTGATTTTTAGGAAACCCTACTAGTCTGTTATGCATAGAAATCTTGATTCACTCTTGGGATGCATATGTGGGATGGTTATTTGATAACTCCTTTCCATGAGAATAAAAGGGAGCAAGAGATAGGAAATTGGGGGAACTGGTGTATTTTTCTCAAAATACCCAAAAGAATGGGAACCCCTAGTTCCTATTCACTTTGCCTTAGGTACTTCTGCCCCACTCCCTATCTCACTAGTTCAGATTGAATTGAAAGCCTTCTAGCAGTCCTTTTTGTTTTTTACTTCTTGCTTAAATTTGTTGGACTATAATTTGCTGGTTATGCTTTAACTTTGAAAACCCTTATTCTGCTGGAATTGCTCTGGCAGTCTCAGTTTTTTGGGATTTTTTTTTAGAAACAACCAGAAATCAGACACCTGTCTTGGCACTGGAAGTCTCTCTGATCCGTTGCTCCACTCCTGTAACCGCAGTTCCTTAATAAATATTTCAGCATTCTTAAAGGAACTTGCAGTTTGGTATCACACCTCTAAAAGTTCACAGTTTGCCTGCCTTGATCTAACTTTGCATATTCGGATCAGAAATCTGGATCCTTTCTGTAATCCTGTCTGTTCCATTGGATAGGATCAGATGGAACTACTCCAAGCCTCACCCTTCTCCCCTGGAATGGGTTGCCCTTCTGAATGGGCAGCAAGACTGTCTTGAGCCCTGCTGCTTCATAAACAGAGGCTGAGTTTAATATACAAATGACTGCAGACCACCTAACTCACAGTGAACTGTCGGTCCATCTCAAACTGGATTCTCTGGCTGAGATGCTCCAGAATTGCAGAGGACCTGACATGCTTGCAACAGGGAGCCTTTGTATTGCAGATTAACTCTGGGGTTATCAGGGAGAGATTTGTCCTTGCCATAAGTCCTTGCATTTTTCTAAATTTATTTTAGTTTATTTGCTTCACATAGGGTTGGTCAAAATTATGGTGCTAAGACGTTCCAGGTACCTAAAGGAAGGCAACTCAATGATTTGAATATTCAGAAAAGAGAGAGTGTGGAATGTTGTGCCATAGTTCCCTTTTATTGTCCTGACCCAATTTCCCTAATTGTCCTACCTCAGTTACTCTGCCTCAGGCAGAGTATCACTCTTAATCATTAGACTGTTTGATAGGATAAAGGTCTTATATCTTAAACATCATTAGAATATCAGGTGCCTCTCCCCAACTCTAATACCTCCCTCCATTATGTCATCCCAGGTGCCTCCCCCCAATATGTCATCCCCATCCAGGTGCCTATCCCCATTAGGTCATCATTCTTGTTAGCCTATAAAAAAATCTTTGTATCCGACATTCATTGCTGGATTCTTGGAGACCATAGTATGGTCTCATTCAGCCCTAGGACCAAATCATGGATCTATTTGGTCCCAGTAAATCTCTCTCTTTTAAATAAAATATTAAAGACTCTCTAATCTCTATCTTGCCTCAGTTTCTCCGGCATTACAATTTTTTAGTGGGCAAACTCCTGATTAGGAATTTGGCAAAGATTCAAGGTTCAATATTGTCTATTATTAACCTTCTGAGGCTTTATGGGGTTTGCCCAGGACCCCACACTGGGAGCAGTTCAATAGAGGGTGGTGATTATGCCCTTGGCCAAAATCTCCAATTGAATGAGATTACTTATCATGAATGGGTATGGCTCCCTCTCCAAACTGGGAGAGTTTGAGACTCAGGAACCCCCCAAAGGGTATATTGGGGCCTCTCCAAAAGGTTAAAGGGGACACAATTTACTTCAATTTCTTAATATAAGGCCAGGACTAAAATAAGGCCCATAACCATTCATCCTAATCTATATTTTGCTACCCAAAATAGAAGGCTCCAAAGGAGAGAGGCTGGTGATTTTGCATAGCCCTACCTCACTTAAAACCAATTCACTTGCAAGACAGGTAAGGCCACCGTTCAAGAAAAAAGGACAAACAATAGGCACATCTCTCCTTAGTCTGAGGCTTTTTTCTTTTAACATCCATAGGAAAAAAAAACTATTTACTCAATTTTTTACCAAGGCATTTAGCATAATTATTTAAATCAGACCAAAGAAATAAATAATCTTTTATCAATCAATAAATATGCATTTGCTAAACTTCCATTTAACCCTTCAAAGTCTTAATTTCTTTTGGGATCTAATTGGAGATATGCAGCACAAATTTTGACTTAGATGCTTCCCAAACATCTATATGCATAAACAAATTATATTTCTTTTACATACTATTTCTTTATATTACTCTGGAATTTCACTGTCGATTTTTTTCTTGAGAAACAGGATTGCTAGAACCAATGGTGGTAACGTGTAATGAAGACTTTGATTATTAAATTCCAGTATGCATATTTAAAAATTCAATCTTTTACTTTATAGTCGTATCTCACATACATAAAGAATTTAAATACATACTATAGTGTTATGGACCAGAACTTGAAACAAGGTGCTCAGTCAGTGGAATTGATAGAGACAATGATTATTTAGCATGGTACTTAACAGTTCTCTAATTCAGTACATGTATTTAGTACTTACTATAGTTCTACAATTCACACCTTTGATTAGAGAGGATATAAGCTCAAACAAACTCAGCCAGAATGAGAACTAAGGAAGAATGAGAAGTGGTGGCAGGCTCTCCTCCTTTTCTTCTCCACTGAAACCAAGACTAGAATGTAATATTCTCTTCTCTAAAATACATTGTTCTCTGGGAGCAGGTTTCTTGGGGGGCTTCTGGAGGCAGCCTTAATTTCAGTTCAGTGTAATAATCACCTCAAATGCAGCCAGGAGTTAAAAGTCCAGATCCTTTATTGTCTCCTTCAAAATAACCTGGTTAGCTTACTTAGAGGCCTATCTCTCTCCTTGGTTCTGAGAGCTCTTGCCACTAGTCCTTTGTCTCTTCCAACTTCTGCCACTATCTCCCTCTGAATCCAAAACCTCCAGCCAGCACAAAGGTGGAAAATGGAATGAATTTGACTCCGCCTCCAAGAGAGTGGGCTTGTGGGCTTCTGTGGGAGCTCCTCCTTATATATGCTTTCTTAAAGGTGTGAACTCTAATAAGTACTAAGTACATAAGTATTGTCCCTATCAATTCCAATGATGTAGCTAGCACCTTGTTTCAAGTTCTGGCCCATAACACCAGAAGGTCTCCAGAAAAGGTAGCTGAAGCCCCAGGAAAAAAGACAAGACTTTGAAAGAGACAATAAAGGATTCAGACTTTAATCCCTAGCTGCACTTGTGGCAATTACTAAACTGAAAGGAAGGTTGCCTCTAGAGACCCCAAGAGCATATTACACTACAGGAAGAAAAACTGTGTTTTATAAGGAAATTAATTCCTCAAAAACAAAGCCATTCCTGTCATTAAAACATTTCTGTGACAAACTAAGACCATATCTGGAGAAAAAATATCTATCTTGAGCCCAAAAACATTAAAAGTAAAATTCAGATTATACGTTCATGGTACTTTAAGAATCTTCTGATAATTTTTTCTACTTTTAATTAACTATCACAATACAAAGTAAAATGGCTGTCAAAAGAATAATGTAGGAATCAGAAGACTTGGGTTTAAATTTTTCCTTTTCTACTTATTGTGTAACTCTAAGCTATTTGTTTAATCTCTCTGGATCTCAATTTTCTCGTTAATAAAATAAGAGGTTGAACTCATATGACCCTAATCTTAGGGTACCTTTAAACTCTAAATTAATTATCTGTGTTATAAAGTACTAATGATGCTAATTTTATTTTTTGAAACTTTTGTGAGCTAAAAATTTATTTCTTGTGAAAATTCAGGATCTTAAAAATGAGCAAATGATACATGTTCAAAAATGATATTTTTAGGAACCATCACTATTTTAGAGATTAATTTTTTTTTTAGTTTAGTGTGTGAAATAGCAAAGAACTTTAAAAGTCTTAGTATTATTTTAATTAGTTGTAATCTAAATATAACTGAATGGGACTGATTGACTATTTCTCAGTATTGAGTCCTATCTAAATATAACTGAATGGGACTGATTGACTATTTCTCAGTATTGAGTCCTATGCCCTGTTCCCAGAGCTGGGACCCTGGGTGGAGAGGTCATATGATCTCTGGAGGGATGAACTTTGACTCCTGGAATACAGGAAGTTAATGAAGTTGTAGAAAGTGGCATGACCTGTGGGAGGCAGCCAACACTGGTAACCATTGGTCAAGGATGATTATGTCCTTTTAATCTATCCAATGAAAAAGTTCAGGTCTTTAGCTTTTAAACCCTGGACAAGCGGGAAGCTGGCCAGGTTCCAGAAGCACATACTGGAATTGGGATGGCTCCCAGATGTGTCTGGACCTCTCTCTGCAGGGATTAAATAAATGCTTTTTCTTTGTAGCTGATGTTTCTGATTAGTTAATTGGGAAAGGGGGTTTTGCACCCCACTGGTCCCAGACATTACCAACTATAATGCATAAAATAAAACACTGCAAAAACTATAACATACCTTATTGTCATAATTTAAATCTTGTCATGTAAACAAGTTGCAAGCACAATTTTTCCTCATCTTAAGAAATATGGAAACCAAATTAATGGCAGATGAATTGGAATACTGAAGTTTTATGATTCTGAGTAAAAATTTTGCTATCTCAAACCATAATGTTGAAGGCAATCATAATAAAAAAAAAACTGAAGAAATTAACAATTATTAATTCCAGTTTCATATCAGAATGCAGATTTTTTTTTTCAAACACATTATAAGCATATTTAAGGCAAAATGTAAATATGGAAGTAAAGCAAACTAAACAACAACTGATAATACCAAGCTCATATTTTAGAACTTTCAAAATAGCAAAGTAGTCTTTTAAAGAAACTTTTCACATTAAGTTACTATTGTTTTTTTAAATGGATTAACAAAAATAACTGACAAACCAAAGAGTTCAAAGAGAAAAACTTAACAATAGTCATAAATTTTCATAAATTGACATAGAAAATTGCATTCAACAATCTTTTATCCATTTAAATTTGCAAACTTAAAGTTGTGTTATTTTCCTTAATTTCCTACACTCTTTCACACAGTCTTCTTCACCCCACATTATCTAATCAGTTTCCAAATCTTTGTCATTTTATCTTCATATGTCTCATCTCCATTTTTTTCCTCTCTACTTACACAGCCACCATCAAAACTAGGCCATCATCACTTCTTACTTGGATTCTCAAAATAGTTTTCTAATGGGTCTACCTATCTGAAATATCTCTGACTCCAATCTTTCATATATCTACTGTTAATAGCAATCATTTCTAAAGACGCAGATCTGATTGTGTTACTTCCTTGCTCAATAAACTCCAGTACCTCCCTTCTATCACATGGACTAAATACAAAATCTACTTTTTAAAATCTTTTGCAACCTCCAAGCTACCCTTCTACCTTATAAAATATTATTTTTCTCTTTAAACAATCAGTCCAAGTAAACTGATCTTCCTGTTCCACACGCAAAATGTTTCACAATCCAATCTCTATGCCTTTAAATAGACTGTCCCCCTTATTTTGAATGTACTTCCTATCTATGTCTCTTAAGCTATGAAAAGTCACTAGAGATTTTATCTAAAACTTTTCTTTATCCTTCCCTGATCTCAATGTTGATGTCACCACCTCCAAAATTATTTTTTTATATACTCATATCTACTAATAGAATGTAACCTCAGTGAGGACAAGGAATGTTTTATTTTGTCTTTGGTTTTCTGACATCTGGCACAGTGCCTGACACACAGGTGCTTAATAAGGAAGGCACTAGAATTAAGAGTGATTGAAAAAGGCTTCCTGTATAGGAAGTGAGGATATTGGGGTTTAAAGGAAGCCAGCACAGTAAATTGTTGAAACAAGAGAGAGAAAGCATTCCAGGATTCCCAACAGCAAGAGAAAAATCCCAGAGCCTAGAAATTAAACAGCCAGAAGCCCACTGTTAACAAGATTAAAAAGCACATGGTGGGGAGTAAGATGTAAAAAGACCATAAAGATAAGAGGAAGCCAGGATATAAAGGGCTTTTAATGTCCAAAAAAATTTTTGTATTTGTTCTGAAGGGACTGTTGAGGTTTCTTGATTAGGGAGATGATATAATCAGACCTGTAATTTTAGAAAAAATCATCTTAGAGGTTAGAAGACAGATTGGCTGGAGGAGATACTTAAGGCAAGCAGACCCAACATGATCCTGTAGTAGTCCAAGCATGATAAGCACCATAAGGACCTGCACCAGAGTGGTGGCAGTGTCAGAAGACAAAACAGGGCCTAGTTGAGAAATGTTACAAAATGGAAATCAACACACCTTGGCAACAGATTGTATATGGGGGGCAGAAACAATGAGGACTCCAAGACTGCAAGCCTGCGGGACTGGACAGCGTTGCCCTTAGGACCCTCAAGAAAGAAGGATAAATATGATTTCTGTTTTGGACATGTTGAGTTTAAGATTTCTACCAGGTAACCAGTTGGAAATGTCTGAAAGGCAGTTGGAGATGAAAGTTTAGAGGTCAGCAGAAAGACTGTAATATTATAATGACAATAATATATAATATTATTCAAACAATACCAACCTTTTGCAACTCTTTTATTCTAGCATCTTTGACTTGCAAAATTTCTAACACTTTTCTATCCTTGGCTTCAGCTTTAGTTTTTTCTCTAGAAACAAAACAAATATATTGATTATTGTTTATAATTTTTAGTTAATCATTTAAATTTATCACATCTTCATAACGAATGCCACTTTAATGTACACCAAATTAAATTAGCTGAAGTTGACAGCCCTTGCAGAATTAATCAGAGAGCATATGGCAGGTGACAGAAATTTATAACTGTAAATAACTAAGACAACTTCATTCTACATGAACCAGTTCAGCTATTAGGCTTGAGTATCCAATATAAGAAAACCAAAATGATATTTAACATTTTTATCAAATATACTTATTCAAGTTCTTCATGGTGTCATGCTCTCAACTTTGAGAAAGTAAGGGAGAGTAGGAAGAAAGATTAATAGTAATAGCAATGGCAATGAAAGAGGCAATTAATTTGGAAGTATGCAAAAGGATAATAAGCCGGAAAACACTTCAACTAGACTATAACTACAATAGTTCTATATTATCTGGAATAGTTCTATATTTGGCTGATATACTGGCTACCAGTATATCAACATGCAACATGAA
This sequence comes from Sarcophilus harrisii, assembly GCF_902635505.1. Lineage (NCBI taxonomy): Eukaryota > Metazoa > Chordata > Mammalia > Dasyuromorphia > Dasyuridae > Sarcophilus > Sarcophilus harrisii. The sequence continues at coordinate 103,837,345 of NC_045426.1, forward strand.
ACTATAGCCATTGTGACTTTTAATTACCACATTGCCAAATACAACTTTAAAAAAAAAAAAAAAGAGTAAGCTACAATTATCACTGAGTAAAAAAAGTTCTAGTTTTTCTAGAACTTTCTGTAACTACTTATGTTGGGCTCTTTTTTCTTTGCCATTCAGGGCAACTTAATTATGTAATGTGAGCTTTTTAAGAATAAATTCCTGCTTACAATTCAAAATTTTCACTAAAATTCATTTGAAAAGCAACCAAAGTCAAAGACTAGAAGTCTAGAACTAAACACAAATTCTTGTTTAAAGGAAAAAAAGATTTTTTAAAAAGTCTTCATATTGTGTTTCTTTCTCTAAATTTTTACTTTAATGACTGAAAAAAGTGTAATGATTTCCTTTAAAAATCATTAGATGATAATACATTTTTCATATTTTTTCTGTTTATTTACAGAATTGTTCCACATGCAGTGTTTCAAAGCTAATAAAGTTATGCTACATGGCACAGTGTATAGAGTGCTGGATTTTGAGACAGGAAAGACATTTTCTTGAATTCAAATTTTGCCTCAGACTCTTACTAGTTGTGTGACCCTGAGTCATACTCAGGGGGTCACAAATAGACATAACTGAAAAACAACTGAACAAAAACAAATTATTAGTTTTACTTAACTTTTATTTCATTACAAGAGATCATTCACAAAGTAAAAAACAGTCTGTAAATGTATGTGATATATTAAAAAAAAAAAAAAACAAAGCAACTCCTCAACAAAGAAAAAGAAAGAAAATTTTAGAACAAATCAATAAAGAGATGGCTGACAAACATCAAGTAAGGAAAGTTTTATGAAGAACAGAGCATGCCAGCCTAACTTTATTTCCATTTTTTAAGAATTTTTAATCTAGACTTTGGATACAATTTCCCTGTATTTTAGCAAACTCTTAATAAAGTATGGAATGGAATTTGCTAAAAGTCCTACATGAGTTCATAATGTGCTGTGGCAGATCAAAAACAAAAACAAAAACTAATGATTAGGTGACATTAAAAAGGCATTTTTCAAGATAGAGGGAACTAATTATCCTCACTGGGCTTCATCCAACTATTGTGTTCAGGTGTGGTCACTACATTTTAAACAATACATTAAAAAATTTAACATTATTCAGAAGAAGGCAAGGAGAATAATGAAGGGCCTTGAGGCCATGTCATAAAAGGATTAGATGAATTTTAATTGATCATATTTAACCTGGAGAAGTGAAGGCTCAGTGAGAATATGTTAGCTATCCAAGTATTTTATAGAGCATCTTGTGGAGAAAGAATCAGACACTCCTAGAGATAAAATAGGTAACTAAGAGGGGCTGACAGAAAAAGCCTAAAGTATTGACAAAATTATAATATTCCCTGAGGCAAGCAGGAAAGGGCACTGATGGGGATCCATTCAGCTTTTTTTTTTTTTTTTTTTAATTAGTATTATAGCTTTTTATTTACAATATATATGCATAGGTTATTTTTCAGCATTGACAGTTGCAAATCCTTTTGTTCCAACTTTTTTCCCTCCTTCCCCCCACCCCTTCCCCCAGATGGCAGGTTGACCAATACATGTTAAATATGTTAAAGTATAAGTTAAATACAATATATGTATACATGTCCAAACAGTTATTTTGCTGTATAAAAAGAATCAGACTTTGAAATACTGTACAATTAGCCTGTGAAGAAAATCAAAAATGCAGGTGGACAAAAATAAAGGGATTTGGAATTCCATGTAGTGGTTCATAGTCATCTCCCAGAGTTCTTTCCCTGGGTGTAGTTGGTTCAGTTCATTACTGCTCTATTGGAACTGATTTGGTTCATCTCATTGTTGAAGTGGGCCACGTCCACTAGCCACTCAACTTTACTGTCTCATCCCAGTCACTAGTGTTTGGCAAAAGTAATATAGAATCAGGGGCAATGGGTGGATACTGTAAAGAGGCCAGTTTAAGTTTGATTGAGAGTAGGGGGAAGAGGGGAAAGGAGATTGGGAGAGAGAAGGGGCGAGACAAGAGGGAAAAATATGAAGCAGGAAGCTTCCAAACAAGTGGATCTGTCCATGAGAAGGGCAGTGAGGTGATAGGACTGGAATCAGGAAGTCCTGAGATCAACTCCTATCTCAAATACTTGCTATATATTTAACCCTGTTTGCCTTGGTTTTCCTGTTTAAAAAAAAAAAATTCTGTAAAATGAGCTGGAAAAAATGGTGAACCACTCCAGTATCTTTGCCAAGAGAACTTCAAATGAGGTCATGAAAAGTCTAACATTACGGAAGAGCAAAGAGAAAAAAGGGCAAAGAAGTTCTCAGAGTTTGTGCTCCCCTCCTGCATGGAGTTCAAGGAGAGGCTAAATTACCATTTGTCACATACATTATAATGGAGATAACTTTTTTTCATACATATGCTGAACTGGTGTATGTTGAGATCCCTCCCAATCCTCAAATTTATGATTCTGTAATCTTTCCTGACGTCCCATCAAGAAAGTTCAGTCCTTTACAGTGTACATGCCATCACCAAAGATGCCTTTTCTCCCTTGCCTTCCCCAATCTGGGCCTCCCAGAAGTCATAAAGAATTGCTTGTCATCTCATATGGCTTGGATGAGATGAAAGTCACCAACTCTATTCCTTCCAGTGAGATGAAGCATTATATGGCTATCTATCACCTATCATCATCCTGTCACTGCTTCCTAAGTTTCTCCAGTCCTTATCATCTCCTGCCTCTACATGTAACACATCTGTGGCAGTCATCTGATCTGCCCTACCAATGTAATCATAGTTTGCTCAAGCCTTTCCATCTGTCCTTATGCTGAGACTTTAAGGTTCTGCCATACTATTTAATTATCTTTTATGTGTTGTCTCCCACAATTAAGAGTGTCAACTCCTTAACATTTTTTCTATTTGTTTTCCCAGAACTTTATACATAGTAAATATTTAATAAATGATTTTTTCATTTATTTATTCATTGCAAATATTCTCCAACTGTTCATGTTAGCCATTGGTGGCTCTGCAACTTACTACCTAGGGTAATCAGGAAAAGCCATCTGAACAAGGAAGACACTAGATTAGAAGATCTTTTATAAGAAATTGTCTCTTACATCCTTAGAAAGCACAGAATAACTGTCACAGCAGCCCTGATGGTTCATAAAATGCTAAACTAAAAACAAAAACTACCAGATAAATATTTCCTCCAAGGAAAGTGATAGTGGTAGTAAGACGAAGTTAGAGAAAATTTCTTGCTAAAATGTGCCTGGCAAATAGTCACCCACACTTTTTTGAATTTTGGGGTCATAAAGAGTGAATACAAAGGAAAAATGACTGAGAAAACTAAAACTCTCTAAGAAAACCTGCCAAGTGTATAGTACTTAAAAAAAAAATTCCATGAAAAACTATAGTTGCAAATTTTAGCTCTGAGCATATCTCTATAAAACACCTATCTATGCTGAATTACATTCAGCCAATACTCTAGAAAACAATAGTTTTACAAATTTATATATGCACTTGTATAGCAATAATAATTTAGTGTTACCATAAAAGACAAAGGGGCCTACTGCCTATTATTAAAATTTCACTAATGAGTATGTTTCCTAATATTAGACCTGGAAAGTTTTCACACATGTGAAAAATAAAAGCACTTAGCACTTTGCTTAAAAGTACTTAGGTAAAAAAAATTGAGTGAACATGCCCCATCACATAGAATAATATTAATGATCTAAAAAAATTCAACAAAAAATGAAAAAGACAAAAAAAATTTAATATAAATTCATTTAAGGAAAATATTTAGAGCAATATTTAAACTAAAAATCTGTATTCAAGTCCCAGGTATACACTTATAACATGATAATACATTTATCCCTTCCACATCAAAACTGTTATACTGTCAATATGTCACAGGCTGGCATAAAAAATTAAAGAGGAATTTTAAGGGAGTTTTGCAGAATCCACAGATGATAAATGAAAGCCAACAGATGACACACACACAAAAAAAAAAAACACTTAGAAACTTTGAAATGTTTATATATAATTGTCAATTATCCACATATTTTATCTTTTAATACCATAATAATTGAGACTTCTTTATTGGCATGAAGGTGATGTGATTAGTAGCAGTGCAGTTGTGGGAACCCCTCTTTGGTGGGTGCAAGTCCAACGTGAAAGAAATCACAAACCTGAAAAGTTTGGATGGCAAAAGGAAAGTTTTATTAGCACTGAGAAGTCAGTTTTTGCTAGGAAGACTAACTTCTGAGTGACAAAGTCCTGGCAGAGAGTTAATAAAGGTCCTAGCAGAGAAATCTTAGCAGAGAGATAAACAGAGTGTCAATACTGAGAAGAGAAAGTCTTCACAGTAGGCCGGGCTTCTGACAGGCAGCTATACAAAGGACAGAAAGGTTCTTTGACAAGGCATAATCCTTCTTTGGACATTCTGCAAAGAAATGAGCCCCCAAACTGCCCTTTAATAGGAAATCTAAGACTGAAGTTTCAAGTGAATGAAATCATCTCAATATTGCACTGCCCCCAGGCCTAGATCCCCAGTTGAATAATCACTTAAGTTCTAGCTAAATAGGAGTGGTCCTACACTAATTTTCAGCTCAATGGAGGGTGCAGCTACTCAATAAAAATATCAGGTCCAGATCTCCAGCTAAATGAGACCACTTAAGTTTCAGCTAAACAGGGAGTGGTCCTAGGTCAATCTTAATGAAACCACTTTACTGCCCCAAAGGATGGGTCCCTGTCAGGAGAGTTTCAGGGCTGACCCCAAAAGTCAAGGACAGTTTCAGACTCGACAAGGAAAGTAGTTAATTATTAATTTCAATGGACAGTATAACTATTAAATTGCAGTTTTCTATATCAATATGTAAGGATCTATTTCTGTTTGAGTTTGATATCAATGGTCTAGAAGAACCACGTGTGAATTATAAGATAAAAGCTTACATGGATAAATGTAAAGAATTACACTTGTCAAAAAAATCAATTTAAAAAGAAGATGTATGTAAGCAAGGCAAAAGTTAATCCAATCAACTATCTGGTGTTTTCAGTGAACTTCAGATATCAGTAGTATGATATAGAAAACAAAAAAGCCATTGTTAATCTCAGCATAGTCTCCAGGACCTGGCAGGTGACCTTATTGCTATTCTGATCAGAAGACATATGGAGATAATGTTATGTTCAGTTCTGGTTGCCATATTTGAGTAAGAACACTGGTAAACTGAAAAAGCATCTCTGGAGACAACTAGAAAGATAAATGGTATAGATACCATGCCATAGGAATTCACCAAAGATCATTTAATATTTGATAACAATCTGATATTCTATAGGAAGCTCAACTCAAGGAATTAAAAGAGGTTTAGCTTGGAAAAGATTTAGCACTTAACACTTAAATGCCTTCAAGAAGTCTCCAACCTACTTTTCTAAACAGATTTCACTTAAACCATTCCTCACCTTACTTTAGTTCTAAATTCCAAACAAACTGCTCCATTTGTTGTGCCACAGTTCTCTTTTAATGACCTAACCCAGTTTCCCTAATTGTCCTATTCAGTTACTCTGCCTCAGGTTATAATCATTCCCTCTTAATGTTAGGATAAAGGTCTTATATCTTCCAGGGGTCCTCAAACTACAGCCCAAGGGTCAGATGCAGTAGCTGAGGTCGATTATCCCCCTCACCCAGAGCTATGAATTTTCTTTATTTAAAGGCCCACAAAACGAAGTTTTTGTTTTTACTGTAGTCCAGCCCTCCAACAGTCTGAGGGACAGTGAACTGGCCCCTATTTAAAAAGTTTGAGGACCCCTGACTTAGACCTTGGCTATAATCATTCCCTCAAATGTTTGATGGGATAAAGGTCTTTATCCATTTTAGACATGATTAGACTATCAGGAGTCTCTCCAGTATCTCCCATTATGTCATCCTAGGTGCCTCCCCCCATTAGGTCATCCCCATCCAGGTACCTCCCTTATTATGTTATTGTTCTTGTTACTCTATAAAAGAATCTTGTATCTCACATTTACTGCTGGATTCTTTGAGATTTCATTGAGGTCTCATTCATTCCTGGGACCAAACCATGGATCCATTTGGTCCCAGTAAATTTCTCCATTAAATAAATTATTAAATTGTTCTCTAATCTATATCTTGCTCAGTTTCTCTGGCATTACACATTTAGCATTCCCCATACTTGACACTCCCTCTTCTATTTCCATTGCTATGCATTTTAGGCATATCCAATGCCTAAAATTACCTATACTACTCCTTAGAGTTTGTAGCATTCAATATGCTAGGCAGAGCTACCAAGAGGCTGTTTTTTTGATTCCACCACCACTCCAAAGAAATGACTTTGTATATATTTTGTATTTAATTATTTGTGGATCACATTTTACTGTGTTAAAACTATTTTTTAAAAAGAGGCAAAGAATACAAGATTCCATTGTATTTGCTATTTATTATGAAAAAAAAGCATTTAATTTGGTTTAAAAAATTGTTATAGGCTCTTTTTGACAGTGTTTCCCCATCCAGTGAAAATCATCCAAAATTACTTGAAAGATACAATAATAGAAATATCCTTATTCAATGAACCTCTTATCAGGTAACACACTAAACAAGAACACATATGCTCATCAAAGGTTTAAGAGACCCCTAAGACAAAGGAAATCCAGTGCATGGTTAAAGCTGATAAAGGATTCCCTTCAAAATGTCAGGTCAACAAACTGTGCATATACCCTTTGACCCAGCAGTGTTACTACTGAGCTTATATCCCAAAGAGATCTTAAAGAAGGGAAAGGGACCTGTATGTGCACAAATGTTTGTGGCAGCCCTGTTTGTAGTGCCCAGAAATGGAAACTGAGTGGATGCCCATCAATTGGAGAATGGCTGAATAACTTGTGGTATATGAATGTTATGGAATATTATTGTTCTGTAAGAAATGACCAGCAGGATGATTTCAGAAAGGCCTGGAATGACTTACATGAACTGATGCTGAGTGAAATGAGCAGGACTAGGAGATCATTATATACTTCAACAACAATACTATATGATGATCAATTCTGATGGACGTGGCCCTCTTCAACAATGAGATGAAATGAATCATTTCCAATTCAACAGTAGTAAATTGAACCAGCTACACCAAGCGAAAGAACTCGGGGAAATGAGTGTGAACCATTACATAGAATTCCCAATCCCTCTATTTTTGTCTGCCTGCATTTTTGATTTCCTTCACAGGTTAATTGTACACTATTTCAAAATCAGATTCTTCTTGTGCAGCAAAATAACTATATGGACATGTATACATATATTGTATTTAACATATACTTTAACATATTTAACATGTATTGGTCTACCTGCCATCTGGGAGAGGGGTTGGGGAGAGGAGGGGAAAAATTGGAACAAAAGGTTTTGCAACTGTCAATGCTGAAAAATTATGCATGCATATATCTTGTAAATAAAAAGCTATAATAAAAAAAAAGAAGAAAAAAAAAAAGAAATGTTAGGTCAACCATGTGCTCCCATTTATACTGATTTGCATAAAAAGCCCAGGATACTGACAAGTCTCTTGGAATATCTACAATCATTTAAGTTAATTCTCATCCACATGGGAGAAATGTCTTTCATTTGAAAGACTATCTTTCACCCAATGTATAACATATATTTGGATGGGAAGTAAAGAAGCAGGGAGAGAATAACAGAGACAGAAAGAGAGAGAGAGACAGGAAAGGTATATATGTATCCTAACAACAGTGAGTACTAATGAACAAATTGGGCTCAGAATTTGACAAAAAAAAAAAAAAAAAAACCAAGATTCTGATGTTGTTGATGATCCTAAGTTACTGATGAAAACAAAGGCCCAACACCGTAACTCTATATTCAGACTAACAGAGCAGCTAGGTGGCACAATGTACAGAGAGCTAGGCTTGGAATCAGAAAGGCCAAATCTGACCTCAGACATGCAACTAGTGTTGCATGACCCTAGGCAAGCTACTTAACTCTATTTGCCTTGGTTTCCTAGTCTGTAAAATGATGTGGAAAAGGATATGGCAAATAAAAATGATGTGGTTCGGCACAGGGCAGAGAGTTGTGGGAATCCCCTCTGATCAGCCCACAGGTCTTTAGTAAATGAATTTATGAACCCAGAAAAGTTAGACTGGCAGAAGAATTTATTGTTGGAACTGAGAAGCCAGCCTTTTGCTAGGAAGACTGACTTCCTTAGTGGCAAGATCCTCATAGAGAAGTAAAAGTCTAGCAGAGAAATCCTGACAGAGAGGTAAAGAGGGATGTGGTCCTGTTAGGGAAATAGGTGAGAAATAAAGAAGGGTTAACGCTGAAAAGAGAATGTCTTCTCAGTGTGCAGAGGATCCTCAAAGACAGCTATGCCCAGGAGAGAGAGAGAGAGAGGTTCCTTGGTCTGGCATGTCCTGCTTTTGGCCCTCTTCAAAGAATGATCCCCAATTTGCTCCTTTTTATAATTTGAAACTTTAGCTAGGGGGTGGGTGCAGTTTGAGTTGAAATCAGACTGAAATCTTCAAATTGAATAGAAGTTTTCCATTTGAATGAGTGCCCCTGGACTATTCTCTAAAATCTAGATCTCCAGCTAGGGCTAAATAGGAGTTATCTTAAACTCAACTAGTCCCCAAGATAAACAGAACATAACCACTGTATCTTAATTCCCTAGGTTTCTCAGGGGAGAGCTTCTCCAAGGTTTCAAGGAGTTTCACAAGCTTCCCCCCAGAGAGAGAGACAGTTTCGGTGTTGCCCACATCAACTCCAATATCTTTCCCAAGAAAACTTCAAATGAGTCACAAAGGATTGGACAAAACTGAAACGAATGAACTACAACTCAGATAGTCCCAGACTGTTTTGCATTTGGACAGCTGTTCATCAATTGACTACCCACAGGAGCATAATGTCCTAGAACACAACAGATCACAAGATAAAATCTTATCTCACCTCAAAGTCAAAGGATGAAACTTCTGTTTTGAAAAATATGATAAAGTCAGCTTTCTTTAGAACAGGGATAGGGATAGGGGACCCCTGGACTGGGGGCCCTATGCCGGCTGCAAAATTATTTGCAATATCAACCATAAGTGATGAAATCTAGGTAGAAGAACCTCCCACAGCTTGAGTTCTATAAGTTGATAATTTTGTATGGCCTGCAAATAATGTTATAAATATCCAAATGGTCCTTGGCAGGAAAAAAAAAAGATTCCCCAACCTGCTCTAAAAATTGATCTTTATTGCTCTTAATTATATCTTTTATTAAATAATGAGCTAACAGTAAAACTATGGTAGTGCATGTTTTACTACACAAAATTATGAGGAGAGTGCATCACAATTCTTCCTATAAATCCAGGATCTTCATTTTGGCTTAGCGATTCAAAATTACTATATGGTGAGGTTTTAAAAATCTATAACAATGAGCTCTCCCCAAAAGATCAAAGAAAGGGAATCATCTTTTTTTTTTTTTTCCTCAGCCAAAGTAAGACAATTTTTGTAAATAAGGTACGGCAATTCAAACATAGGGCACCTTAGTCAAGATGGCAAACTCCCATGTAAAAGAGAAGTGGAGAAAAGGAAAAAGAGGACCATGACTAAAGCCCAAGCCTACCCAGTATGAGCAGACCAACATGGTCTAAGAAAATAAGATTCTGCTCTTTTTAAGTTGAGAGAAGTTCTCTACAGCCAAACTATGACTTCCACAGTGACACTCACCAATTCTATTTTTAAAACTAACATGCTACCTACCAATACTGCTATATAACAACCAAGTCTTAGAGTACAACCATCTCCAAGGAAAATCACACACACACACACACACACACACACACACACACACACTCACACACACTCACACACACCCATCACATCACACAGATATCAAATGAAAGATTTATATTAGATGTGAACAAGATGCAATATATAAGGCAAACTCAAAGAATATCAGTAAAACAGGTTATCAAGGATATTTATGAATAAAGGAGAAGATGAGCCAATCAATCCATATGGCAAAGGCTACCTTTGCTATTGTATTTATTTCTTCAGGGCTTTAGCACATTACTTGGCACTTGATAAGCACTTAATAAATGTATGTTGATAACTGATCACTTGAAAGAACTTCTTAAACTATAAAACTATGTAAGTATGTGTGCAAATGTTTTCCCATGTAGTAGAGCAAAAACTTTTCCCTTTTGTCTCTGTGTTCCAACACTTTGCACAGTGCCTGACACATTGTAGGTACTTATTGAGTCTCCCTAAGCTATACCATGAGAACCATAGACTCAAGATTTTCCATTGTGGAAAAAATAGATTAAAAAATTAATTAGAAGCTAAATAATCTAATCCTAAAAAATAAGTGAGTCAAAAAACAAATCAGAGAGCTAATCAATAATTTCATTGAAGAAAATGACAACAATGATACAACATATCAAAATTTATGGAATGCAACCAAAGAGGTACTTGAGGAAAATTTGTATCTCTAACTGCTCACATTAATAAAAGAAAGAAAGAACAATGAACTGGGCAAGCAACTAAAAAAGAAAACTAGAGGAAGAGTAAAATAATGAATAAGATAGTGAAAGAAAAGATACGGTGAGAAGTATAGAGTGAAGAGAGGCTGAGAAGGAAAACAGTGAGTAAAAATAAGATGGAGGGAAATTCACAAAAAGCAATTATCATTTTGAATATGAAATAAATTGGAAAACAGCTGAACAATTATAGTATATGATTGTGAAGAAAAACATGGATTTTCATGAAATGATAAAGAATAAAGTGAGCCAAAACACTGTATACCCAAATTAATTATATATATATGTATGTATACACACACACACACACACACACACATATATTTATACACCTATTTCTGTCTAATGGTAGTCATCTCTAAGAAGGGTGAGAAATTTATAAGATAATATTGTATCTGAATTTTGAATCTGAATCTGAACTGAGAGGAATAGCCAGCTATACAAAATAGATTTGCTGTTTTATGTACCATCATATTTTTATTATACTATATTAGGAAAATGCTTGTTTCATTCCATAAATTAAAGTTAAAAAAAAAAAAACTCTATAAGACAAATGAAAATTCCTCAATTAAATACCAAATTGGAAATCCTAAGAAATAAAAGAGAGATTAATAAAATTGAAAGTAAGAAAACCATTGAGTTAATAAATAAAATTAAGGGCCAATTTTATGGGGGGGGGGGGAGCAACAAAATATAGAAACTGATTATTTGTATTAAAAAAAAGAATAAAACCAAATTATTAGTATCAACAATTCCAAAATTCTTAAGAAGGACTTAAGCTCCTATATAGCTTCTATATAGTATAATATATATATAGCTTATATATATAGCTTATAGCTTATAGCTTAATATATATAGCTTATAAGGACTTCAAAAGTCCTCATGTGAGCACTTGCCTTTTATCACAAGCATATGCCCAAATAACATGGCCAAATAAAATGACAAAATCAACAGAAATCATTTGATTATCTCAATAGATGAAGACAAAATCTTTGATAAAATATTTCTTATTAAAATATTTTTACTAAAATTTTTATTAAAAACACTAAAGCACAGAGGAATAAATAGAGCTTAGTTTAAAATTCTAAAAACCATTTGTCTAAAATTATGAACAAACATCATCTGTAATGAAGATAAGCTAGAAGACTTGCCAATACAATCAGGGGTAAAGCAAGGATGCCCATTATCACCTCTGTTACTCAATATGTACTGGAACTGCTAGCTATAGTAATAAAAGAATACCTCAGTATTTTTACATATTATCAACAAATTCCAACAGCAAAAGATAGAGAAATTCCATTTAAAATAACTAGATAACATAAAATACTTGAAAGTCTATCTATCAAGATGAATTCAGAAACTATATGAACACAATTGCAAAAAAATTTTCACATAGATGAAAGATCTAAATAATGGAAAAACATCAATTGTTCATAGGTAGGCTGAGTCAACAAAATAAAAATAAAAATTCTACCTAAATAAATTTACTGATTCAATGCCACACCAATCAAACTACCAAAATATTTTGAAGAGCTAGAAAAAAATATTAATAAAATTAATCTGGAAGAACAAATTGTCAAAATATCAAGGGGACTGATGAAAAAAAAAAAAAAAAAAAAAGATACATGAATGTAGTCCAGCAAAACCAGACTCAAAATTTTATTACAAAATGGCAATCATCAAAACTATCTGGTACTGGCTAAGAAATATAATGGTTGATCAGGGGAAAAGATATTACAAGACATTTAGTGAATGACCATAGTAATCTAGTATATGAGGAACCCAAAGCTTTTAGACATAAACTTATTTAAGACATAAATTGCTGAGAAAACTCAAAAACAAAATGGCAGAAACTAATTATATACTAACATTTCACATCAAATACCAACATAATGGGTATATGGGGACATGATTTACATGCAAAAAGTGATACCATAAGCAAATTAGGAGAATATGGAATAGTTTACCTGTCAGATTTATGGATAAGGAAAGAATTTAGGATATACAGAAAATATTATAAAATCTAAAAGAGAAAAATTTGATTGTATAATGTTTTGCACAAACAAAATTAATGCAATCAAGCAGAAAATAGGGAGGAGGGAAAGAGAAAGAAATTTTGTAGGAATTACCTCCAATAAAGGTCTCATTTCCTAAATAAATAGACCTGAATCAAATTTATAAGAGTACACATCATTCCTAAATTGATAAACGGTTAAAGGATATGAACAATTTTCAGATAAAAAAATCAAAACTATCTACAATGATATGAAAAAATGCTCTAAATCACTACTGACTAGAAAAATGCACATTAAATCATGCCACTTCATATTTATTAGGCTGGCTAGTAGGACCAAAAATGAAAATGACAAAGGTTGAAGGGGATGTGGGAAAATTTTTGGTAAAGTTGTGAACTGATCCAATCATTCTGGAAAGCTAGGTCTATATCACAAAAAAAAATCAAAAAAAGGAAGGAGGAAGGAAAAGACCTATTTGTACAAAAATATTTACATCAGCCTTTTTTTTTTTGTGGTGGCTAAGAATTAGCCATTATAGGTCTAGACAAGAAAAGAGGTAGTAAGTATCCTTTGGGAGAAAAGAGGTATTAAAAGTTACAGAGACCAAAAAAGTCCTCATATAGAAAGTAGTGACAGAGCTGAGTCTAAAATGGAACCAAAACTTCTAGAACAAAAGTGAAGAGTAGATATTAGGAACAGCCCTTGCAAAGTTACAGAAATAAAAGATGGAGAATCATGTGTAAGAAACCACAAGGAAGTATGTGTGTTGCAGTGTAAAATTCATGAACAAAGGTAATGTGTAACAAAGTTAAAAGCTATATTTGGATTAGACTTATATACCAAAAAAGAAGTTTATATTTTATTCTAGCACTAACAGAGAGGCTACTGGAGTTTACTATGTAGAAGAACAATACCTTCAGAAAATCACTAGACAAGCTCTATGGAAAATAAATTATAGCATAGAACAAACCTAAAGCTGAGAAACATTTGGAAGGTGTGGTGTTCTCTTCTTTTCGATAATATGATGGTTCTCTGGGAGCAGGTTTCTCGGGATGCTTCTAGAGGCAGCCTTAGTTTCAGTTCAGATCAATAATCACCTCAAATGCAGCCAACTGATAAAAGTTCAAATCCTTTAGTGTCTCTTCCAAAATAGCCTGGTTCGTTTTCTTAGAAGTCTATCTCCCTCCTTGGTTCCAAGAGATCTTGCAGCTTGTCTTTTGTTGCCTCCAGCTCCCTCTGAATCTCCAGTTCTACTCTTCTCAACTGACTCCTTCACTGACTGACTCCTGACTGAGGCTCTAATAGCTTCTTATATATGATCTCTTAAAGGTGTGAACCCAAAGATTGACTCCTCCTCTGAGAGACTGGGATTGTGGGAGCTATGACTTGTCAATCTCCTCTATATTACCTCTTGTGAACTGTAATGTGTGAGCTAATGTGTGAATTCTCAAAGGTGTAAACTTAAGCATTGTTTCTATCAATTCCAGTGAGTTAACACTTTTTAAGGATTGTAACAGGAAGGATATTGCAAAAGTTCAGAAAAATTGATAAAGTCCTCAGCTAGAAAGTGCTTGTATGAGTAGAGAGAAGGGGAAAGATTTAAGAAATAACTTAGAGGTAAAGAGGTGCTAGGGCAACGGATTGTATATGTGATAAGAATAACAATCAAGAGTGAAAAAATGTTATCAAGGTTCCAAATAAAGGTACCCTCAATAGATACATAGCAAACTTCAAATAATGTAGTCTTTTGAAACAAGATAATAAGCTTTATTTTTCAAATACTGAATTTGATATGCCTGTTCAAAATGTCCACCGCAAGCAGTTTGTGATTATATACTGAAGGTTAGCAGAGAGACAAAAGGTAGATAAGAAATTAAAAGATTTTTAAATCCAAAGAGGCAAAGAGAGAGAAAAGAAAAAAGTGTCTAAAGTGTTGGAATCTTTACTAAAGTGTTAAGACATTTCTTTACAAAGTGTTAAAGACATTGGAGTCAATTTAATCTTAGAGTTATTTTGGGCCAGAACTTGAAACAAGATACTAAGTGGAACTGATTGAACAATGCTTGTGTTCACACCTTTAGAGAGCTCAAGTATCTAAGTACTCAATGGAGTTCACAGGAGAATTCAGGGCTGGCTTAGTCTGAATTCACACCTCCCTTGAAACTCTCAGGACCAGAGAGTACTCTGGGAGATAACCCAGAATCCCTCTCCCTCCAGAAGGCGGAGTTAACCTTTGGGAGATCATATAAATGAAGGAAGCTCTTGGAGCGAAAGAGAATTTCTTCGGAACATCAACAGGGCTCTGAGACAGAACACTCTGGAAGAAAAGACTACTCGCCTCAGACTGGAGTTTGAGAAGCCATGAGTCGGAGCTGGCTGGAGGCTGAAGAAAGCAGAGGCACAAGCCAAGGACAAAGCGGCAAGATCTCTTGGAGCCAGGCAGAGAGATAGGCATCAACTAACTGGGCTGATTTGTAAGGAGAAATAAACGTTTGCATTTTTAGCAGCTGGCTGCGATTTCGAAGTAATTATTTATTGCAACTGAGACTAAGGCTGCCTTCCAAGGAAAACCACCGCATTTTGGCGCCCGAAGAGGGACCTGAAAACCCCAACACTAAAGCATTAGGGTACATCCACAATTAAGGAAGACATGGAAGAATGAGAGGAATGGTCAATCAAGTAGAAGAAGAAAAAAGACTGATAGCCCAAAAACCCAGCAAGGAAAGATATCCAGAAGGAGAAGATAAACAGCAAGGTCAAATAATGGAAAGAGATCCAAAAGAAGGAAGACTGAGAAAAGGCTATTAGAGTTATCAATTAAGAAACCACAGATAAATTTGAAAAGAAACATCTAAGATAAAGAGATCAAAAAACTTGGTTCCTAAGTATTCAGAAGAGAGTAAGAAAAACAAAGTTGATGAATATAAAGAATTTTTTCCAGGTCACTTCTAACTCCCAAAGTCCTCCAGTGAATAATAATAATAGCTTAGACTGATGTAATACTGGAGGATTTGAAAAGTATTTTACATACACTATCTCATTTAAAGATAACACTTACTTTTAAGGTTATTCCTACTAGTCCCCCTTTATACATGAGAAAACAGAGGCTACTATAATTTAACAAATAACTTAAGGCATGAGTTGCACTTGGGTCTTTCTGAGTCTCAGTCAGGACATCTAAGTCAGGACTAAAATCTAATTTCACTGACATACCTTAAGTCAACAGACCAAAATAACTAAGTAATTTCTATGTGATAAGTCAGGCATCGGGCTGAATGCAAAATGGTCCATATATTCTCAAGGAGGTAATTATACAGGTATGTACAAAATGAAAAAAAATGCATTCAAAGAAGCTCTGAAGTGAAGTGAACAGGAAAGATTCCATGTACAAAGTGATGCTTGAGCTGAGTCTCATGGAATTAATCTTCTTTCTGGAGGTGCTTCTACCAGCAATAAAAGATGCATTATGTTCTAGGCTTGGAGCAGAAACATTTTACAGGCTCATTAAGAAGTGTGATGTTACCTATACAGAAAAGCAAGGTCAGTTCAGCTAGACTGCAGAGCACAGGAAGAAAGAAATGTACAATGATCACTAAAAAGTAATGTAGGATTATTTTCTGAATGCCTTAAAAGCCAGAAGTATTTTCATTTTATCCTATACACAGTAGTGAGTCACAGGAATTTACTAAGTTGAAGAGCCATGAGGCAAGAGTTGTGTTTAAGGAAAATCAACTTACAAGATACGTGGAGGAGGCAGCACTGCAGTATGGACAGACTTGAAGCAGGGAAATCAATTAGGAGACCACAAAGGTGGTTCAAGTGAGAAGTAATAAGGACTAAAGCTGTTGGAGCTTTACTAAGAAGGGGATGTTATGTGAGTTTTTATGTAGGAAAAAATAAGAAGATTTGACAACTGATACATAGTGAGAGAGTGAAGAGTTGAAGAAAATATCAAGGTTGCAAACTTGGAAGGATGATTTTATTTTCAACAAAAATTATGAAGTTTAGAAAAGGAGTAAGTTTAGGAGAAAAGATGATTTCTGTTTTGTACATTTGAAAATTCAAGTGTTTAATAGGAACTTAGTGATGCAAGACTGGAGGTTAGATAAATTCAGATCTGATAGACATCTAAACAGAGTGAAAATGAAACTAATGGGAGATGATGAGGTTATCAAGAAAAAGAACATAGACAGGGAAGAGAAATGGGCCTTGGGGAAAGCCCTGAAATACCCTCACAATTAGGAAAGCATGGCATGGATGATGGGCTAATAAAGGTTTTAAGATTGTAGGAGAACCGGAGTGAAGAAAAAACTAAATGTAAGAAGACAATACTGAAAATTAGCAAATGAAAAATAGCAAATTAGATCAAGAAGAATGGAAACTAAGACATGGGCATCATATTTGGTTAAGTAACAGATCTTATTAATTTTACAAAGAAAACTTTCCACTGAAAGATAAGAGCATGAAGCCAGAGTTTATCATCACATCATCTTGTGGCTGGGTATAATGTTCTCTTGATACTGCTCATTTCATTCAGCATCAGTTCACGTAAGTCTCTCCAGGACTCTCTAAAATCATCCTGCTGATCATTTCTTATAGAACAATAATATTCCATAACATTCATGTACTATAACTTATTCAGCTATTCTTCAACTGATGGGCCTCAACTCAGTTTCCTATTTCTTGCCACCACAAAAAGGGCTGCCATAAATATTTTTGCACATGTGGGTCCCTTTCCCTCCTTTAAGACCTCTTTGGGATATAAGCCCAGTAGAAACACTGCTGGATCAAAGGATATGCACAGTTTGATAACATTTTGAGCGTATTTCCAAATTGCTCTTCAGAATGGCTGGATGGATCCGTTCACAATTCCACCAACAATGCATTAGTGTCCCAGTTTTCCCCACATCCCCTCCAACATTCATCATTACCTTTTCCTGTCATGTTAGCCAATCTGACAGATATGTAGTGATATCTTAGAGTTGTCTTAATTTGCATTTCTTTGATCAATAATTATTTAGAGCACTTTTTTATATGACTAGGAATGGTTTCAATTTCTTCATCTGAAAATTGTCTATTATTTTTTCTTCTCTTATTGCCAAAACTAACATTTCTAACACAATACTGAATAGTACTGGTGATAGTGGGAAACCTTGTTTCATCCTTGATCTTATTGGGAATGGCTCTAATTTATCCCCATTACATATGATGCTTCCTGATGGTTTTAAATAGATGCTACTGATCATTTTAAGAAAAAGCCCACTCTTATATCCCAAAGAGATACTAAAGAAGGGAAAGGGATCTGTATGTGCCAAAATGTTTGTGGCAGCCCTCTTTGTACTGGCTAGAAACTGGAAAATGAATGGATGTCCATCAATTGGAGAATGGTTGGGTAAATTGTGGTATATGAATGTTATGGAATATTATTGTTCTATAAGAAATGACCAGCAGGATGAATACAGAGAGGCTTGGAGAAACTTACATGAACTGATGCTAAGTGAAATGAGCAGACCAGGAGATCATTATACACTTCAACAATGATACTGTATAAGGATGTATTCTGATGGAAGTGGATTTCTTTGACAAAGAGAATTTGTCAAATGGATGTTGGATTTTATAAAATGGTTTTTCTGCATCTACTGAGATAATCATATGGTTTTTGTTAGTTTGGATTTTGATATAGTCAATTATGCTAATAGTTTTTCTAATATTGAACTAGCCCTGCATTTCTGGCATAAATCCAACGTGGTCATGGTATATTATGCTGGGGATGACTTTCTGTAATCTCTTTGCTAATATTTTATTTAAAATTTTTGCATCAATATTCATTAGGGAAATTGGTCTATACTTTTCTTTCTCTGTTTTCAACGTACCTGGTTTAGATATCAGACCATGTCTATGCCGTAAAAGGAATTTGGTAGGAGTCCTTCTTTCCCTATTTTTTTGAACAGTTTGTATAATACTGGAATTAATTTTCTTTAAATGTTTGGTAGAATTCACATGTAAATTCAAATAACCTTGGAAATTTTTTTCTTAGGGAGCTGATTAACAGCATGTTCTATTTCTTCTTCTAAAATGGGAATATTTAAGTAATTTATTTCCTCTTCTGTTAACCTAGGCAATCTATATTTTTGTACATACAAAATACATATTCCTCCATTTTGCTTAGATTATCAAACTTATTGGCATAAAGTTGGGCAAAATAACTCCTAATTATTGCTTTAATTTCCTCTTCATTGTTGGAAAGTTCTCCCTTTTCATTTTGAGACTAACAATTTGAGTTTCCTCTTTCCTTTTTCTAATCAAATTAACAAAAAAATTTATCTATTTTGTTTTTTTTTCATAAAACCAACTCTTAGTTTTATTAATTCAATAGTTTTCTTACTTCAAATGTTATTAATTTCTCCTTTTATTTTTAGAATTTCAAATTTAGTACTTAGTTGCGGGTTATTAATTTGTTCTTTTTCTAGCTTTTTCAATTGCAAACCTAATTCACTGATCTTTTTCTCTATTTTATGTGAGTAAGCATCTAGAGATAAAATTTCCCCTTATTACCAGTTTGGCTGGATCCCACACATTTTGGTATGTTGTCTCATTATTGCCATTCTCTTGGATGAAATTATTGATTGTGTCTATTATTTGCTGTTTCATCCATTCCTTCTTTAGGATTGGATTATTTAGTTTCCAACTTCTTTTTGATCTATATTCACTTGGCCTTTTATTGAATGTAATTTTTATTGCATCATGATCTGAAAAAAATGCATTTACTATTTATGCTTTTCTGAATTTGATTTTGAGGTCTCTATGCCCTAAACACATGGTCAATTTTTTCATAGGTTCCATGAACTACTGAGAAAAAAGTATACTTCTTTCTGTCTCTATTCAATTTTCTCCAAAGATTTATCATTCCTAACTTTTCTAATTTTGTATTTATCTCCTTAATTCCTTTTTATTTATTTTGTGATTCGATTTACCTAGTTCTGAGAGAGCAAAGTTGAGATCTCCCACTAGCATAGTTTTGCTATCTATTTTTTCTTGCAGCTCTCTTAACTTCTCCTCTAGGAATCTGGATGCTATACCACTTGGTGCATACATGTTTACTATTGATATTACTCCATTATCTACGGTATAGCAAGATATAATTTCCTTCCTTCTCTTTGAATTATATCTCTTTTTGCTTTTGCTTGATCTGAGATAAAAATGGCTACCCCTGCTTTTTTTTTTTTTTTTAACTTCATCTGAAGAATAATAGATTCTGCTCCAGCCTTTTATCTTTACTCTCTATGTATCACTCTGTTTTAAATGTGTTTCTTGTAAACAACATATTGTAGGATTCTGGCTTTTAATACAGTATGCTATCTGTTTCCTTTTTATGGAAGAGCTCCCCCATTCACATTCACAGTTAAAATGACTAATTCTGTATTTTCTGCCATCTTATTTACCCCAAATTATACTTTTCTCTTTCCTTTCCCCCTTTTTTCCTCCCCAGTTTTTGCTTCTGACCACCACTTCCCTCAAGCAGCCCTTTCCCTTTAGAGCCTCTCCTTCTTATACCTTTCCCCTACTATTTCTGTTTTCCCTTCGATTAACCTCCCCCTTTCCTTTCTCTTTTCCCCTCCCCCTTCCCTATAAGGTAAGACAAGTTTGTCTGTGAAACCAAATATGTCTAATATTCTCTTTAAGCCAAAGCTGATGAGTAAATCAGCTTTCTCCCTTCTTTGTTTTCCCTCCCTTCTTTCCCTCAATTATAACAGGTCTTCTTTGCCTCTTCATGAGATCTAATTTTCCTCTTTTTCTAGTACAATCCCCTTTCTACCTTTAGTTTCTTTTTTTTATATTATGACAATAAAATAAAATTATGCCTGTACTCTCTATGTATACCCATAACAGAGATATGCCTCTTCATGAGATCTAATTTTCCTCTTTTTCCAGTACAATCCCCTTTCCACCTCTAGTTTCTTTTTTTACATTATGACAATAAAATAAAATTATACCTGTACTCTCTATGGTATACATATACCCATAACAGAGATATAGTTCTCAAGAGTTATTTCCTTTTTATTTTTTCATGTCTCTCTTGAGTTCTATACTTGAAAGTCAAATTTTTTGTTCAACACCAGTTGTTTCATCAGAAATAAATGAAATTCACCTATATCATTGAATGTTCATCTTCTTCCCTGAAAGATAATGCTCAATTTAGCTGAATAGTTTATTCTTGGCTACATTCCAAGTTCCTTTGCTTTCAGAATATCTGATTGCAGACCCTTTAAACCTTTAAGGCAGAAGCTGCTAGGATCTGTGTAATTCTGATTGTGGTTCCTCAGTATTTGAATTGTTTCTTTCTGGCTGCTTGCAATATTTTTTCCTTGGTCTGATAGTTCTGAAATTCAGCCACGAATATTCCTTGGAGTTTTCATTTTGGGGTCTCTTTCAGGAGGTGAATGATGAATTCTTTCAATGGTTATTTTCTGATTCTAGATCAGGGTAGTTTTCCTTAATGATTTCCTGAAAGATAATATCTAGGCTCTTTTTTTCATCATGGTTTTCAGGAAGATCAATATCCTTACATTGTCTCTCCTAGATCTATTTTCCAGGTCAGTTGTTTATTCAAGTAGGTATTTTATCTTTTCTTCTATTTGTTCTTTTTTTTTTTTTTTTTGGGGGGGGGGGTTTGCTTCAGTGATTCTTCATCACTCATTGAGTCATTCATTCCCATTTGTTCAGTTCTGATTTTGAGTGAATTATTTCCTTCAGTTTTCTTTTTTAGTTCTGATTTTGTTTGTTTCATTGATCAACTCTTCTATTTTCTAAGCAGTACTAAATATATTGAGGATATCTGATCTGGTAACAAATATTTTGATGATTAGTACTTTATAAAATAGTTTAGTATATGATAATGTAGTTATTCCTTTCATTCATAGTTGCCTTTATAATTACCTCCTTTAGATGCTTGACCTTTTATTAATTCTGATGACAGTCATAATTTTGTCCAGAGTAATCAATCTCTTGGTAGTTTGAATGATATGACACTAAATATTCAAATTAATGTGAAGTATTTTCATTTGAATTATATTAGGATAGTTCATCATGAATAAAATGTCTCTAATTGCTTAGATATAACTATTTCTATAAACAGTATTTTGTAATCAAATCATATAAGCTCTGAGTATATCTTGCTGCGATACTTTCTAGATATTGCGTTTTATGGTGATATTAGGAAATTTTCTGAAAATTTCTTCGTGTTCAATTTTCTTAGTAATACATAAGAACAATGAATATTTTAAGGGCTTATTCATTTATAATATATTCATTTATTCACAAAATTATTTCACTTAACTTTTGTTGTTGAATCTCTAAGATTTTCTAATTAACTGTGATATCATGTGCAAATACATTTTTATTTCTTCTTAACCTATATTTATTATAATAACTATCACTTCTAGAATGTTATCAAATTACTATAGTAACAATAGATATCCTTGCTTTACACCTGATTTTTACTGGAAGTTTTTTTAATCTTCCTCCATTGTGGATAAAATTAGATCTTTGTTTTAGATACAAACTGTTTACTACATTAAGGAAAGGTACATTTATTCTTGTGCTTTTTCATATTTATAACATATATATGGTATATTTTGTGAAAAATATCTATAGATAGTGTAAATAGATACACAGACATATATATGTATATATATATATATATAATTCTCAATTGATATAGTCAAGACCACTTTCCAACTATATATTTTATATATATATGTATATATATAAAATGTCTTTAAGATTCCAGTTTAAGTGCTTTGAGTACAGATTATCTTTGCTCATTTGCTTTTACATCTCTATCCTCTAATGCCTAGCATATAGTAAGTACTTAATGAATGTTCTATCTAATTGACTGCAAAGTAGCAAAATCTGTTATGATGAGTTAACCTTCTGTTAGTGTGTATAATCAGATCCATACTTGACACATTTTTCACTTATTAGAATATATCAAAATATATCATTTGGTAATAGAAATTTGAAGAAATGACTTACCTCCATGCCACAATGAAGCACTAAACTAGGAATAAAAAGATGCAGATGAATTAAGAGTTTTCTTAGTGCTAGTTTTAGCACCAAAAACCAAAAAACTAAAGAAAGTCTGAAGAATTTTGGGTAAGTTCCTGGATTTTCCACAAATTAAAAAATGACAATATATATCAAAATTACAGAAGTTTGACTAATTGATAATAAATCTTTTGGCTATGACAAGTGTTAAAACAGTCTGATAAAAACAAATTTGCAAATGATTGAGTAATTTAGAAAAAAAAGCTCAAAATTATAATTACAAGGAAAGAAACTGCTATACAATTTTGGCGATATAAAATACTATAAACAGCTAAGATGAACTTATGGGTTGATATACCTAGCCTGAACAATTATATATTCCTGGAAATTCATCTTCATTTCTCTTCTTTCTGTCCTTAGGTAGATTTTTCTAGCAACACAGATGAAGGGAGCATTAAGACTATGCTCTAGACCAAGACTTCTTAAACTGTGGATCACAATCTCCCATGGGGTTATCTAACTTAAAGGGTGGGTCATGAAAAATTTGGCAACAATAAAAGGTATCAAATATTCTGCCAAGACTTAATTCTTTATGTAAAAATAAATAAGCACATTCATCTTATTAGTGTACAAATGTATTTTCATTCTTAATAAATGGTAAAATTATATGTACACAAAGGAATTGTCTTAAAATAAATTTCTTTATGATTATCAGTAAATGTTAGATTTGTATAGCTACTTGATATACCTATTTACTCAGGGTCATATAAAAATTTCTCACATGAAAAGAGTTTGCAAGTAGAAAAAATTTAAGAAGCCCTCTTCTAGACAAAGGCTGTTTTCTGAAGGTTCAATTCCAAGTTTACATATTTTTGAGACCCCATGAATCATATCAATTACCAAGATTAGGTTGTAATCTAACAGCTCAATTCAGAATTCTAGAAGAAGCTTTAAATCCAAATTTATGCCAGAACTAGATACTGAAGCCACCCCTCCCCCCATGAATAAAAAGACAACTAGAATCAATGTCACAAAATCAGGTGTTAGTTTTCAAAAGTAAATTCAAACAACTTGGCTATGAAAAGCATGGTCATATATTCAGTTTCAATCAATTCAACTCAATTCAATCAAAAACTTTCGTCAAAGTCCAACATGCAAAGATGCTACGCCAGGTGTCCAAAATATAAAGACAAAACGAAAACTGCCCAAGACCTCAAGTAACTTACGTTCTATTTATTCATCTTGTGCAGTCAAGGTTTCTTCCTTTGACTGTTAATGTAAAAAATTCCTATTAATTAACATTAGTTGATTAAGGCTTAAAATTAAACTGAGTAAAATAATTAGTTATTTTTAAGTGTTTAAATCCAGTCCAAAATGTAGTATTATCTTTTAAAACATCTTAACAACCATTGTATTAAGACAGAATCTTTAAAATTTAATGAATGTAAGATACTCTAAAAATAAATTAATATATTGAAAACTGTAAACATTTTTTACAGTAACTCTTCCTGATAGTAGATTATGATTTCCCATATATCCTTTGCAAGAATGACCCCAAGAAATACCAACTGTATAGTATGCCTCTAGTTACTGGAAAAAATACAAGTAATATTAACAGAAAGAAAAAAAATAGTTGCTTAAAACATACATCTTTGGTAAATTCAACTAATATCTATCCTATGAATTTATAAAGCATAAAAAGGGTTGGTCAAAAAAACTAGTCAGGCACTGTCAAGAAGTTGATGATGATCAATGACTGAGACAAACTCCTGTTTAGCTAATTAGAATCACTGATGTGCAATAATGATGTGAGCTAAGAATATTTGCAGACTTCTTTAGGATGAAAAATGGAGTAAAGAGAGGCTGTCAATTTGTACAAGTTTTAAACTCCAGTCAATTTTCCCAATAGTGTTACTCATTTTAAACATTGAGAATTGTTCTTCTTAGCCACAGGGATTTCCATACTGAGTTTCCACTATCTTCCAAAAGCCAAAAATCTGAAAAACTATTCTAAATTACTAACAAATTTTTATTGTTTTATGAAACATGCTATATATTATGACTGGATCATATTTTCTGGGTTTGGGCCCATTTTTAATGAGTTGTCAAAAATGAAATATTAGAAACTAAAATGAAATATTTAACTATGAATAAGAAGATGATACTGAACCTACATTAGAATACAAACACTAACCAAAAAGCCAAATCCAACAAATCTGACATTTTAATCAGAAAAAAAATTAAGGAAAATGACTAAGAACTATTTTAGATTATATAAGTATTTGATTTGAAAGCGTAAAGAAATTACCCTAAATCTATTTAAAATATATAACTTATACTAACTTCCTTCAATTTTTGGTTTTCAACTTAAACAGATCTCCAATTTCTAGTAAATGTTGAAATTCTAAAACAAATCTGACAAAATGGAATAGGAGATGAATTTGCTACATTACCAGTTCTTTTTACCACTAATTATTTTCTGAATCTTTTGCTACTTGGAACATGCATACAATAAATGACTAGAAGAGAATTCAGCAATATAATAAATACATTCCATCTAGTGAAAATAATCATAACAAACCTCTACTTTGCAAAATAGAAGTAATCAATGAGTTTGAATATAAACTGGTCACTTTATGCATAAAAGTTCAGACATAATGTGTTGTGTATATACATATATACACATACATATATTTTTCTCTTAGCATAAGAGAAATCATCTTAACATAAGACATTTAATACTTATTACAGAGAAAAAAATTTATATCTTAAAATGACAAAAATTATTTGTAATTCAGTAATTTAGGTCTGGTAGACAACTCCAAAGTAAAATAAAAAATATGATCAGTCCTATCATATATAAATATGAAACTAATTTCATACCACTAAATTATTAAAAAGGCATATAATTTATAATAATACATTTTAAAAATTATGTGTTATCAAATAATTTACTTTAAAACTCTATTAACTATAAAATTTCTTTAAAAAGATGAAGGAAAAAATCATCATTCTTCTATTGTTAGACATTGATTTTTCTATTATACTTTGTCTATATGCCTAGTAATTTCTGTATAAGCTATACTCACTATATAAAGGATTGATGAAATCTTTAAAAAAGTATGTCATATTTTGCTTTTAATCATTTTACAAATATTCTTCACCAAGAACACACAAGTATTTTACAGTGTTCAAAAATATCAGCACTTCAGAACAGACTGTTTTAACATCTGCACATCACCAGGGCTGCCCCCAAGGATTTTTAAATGATGCCTGCCTGTGCTGAATAAAGTGCTAACTTGCACCTTGCATTTCAAACTGTGTCCTGAGCAGCCATCCAGTTGGTACAACACCAGCTGAATTCCCACAGGCCACTGTTCACTCAGGCTTGACTGCAATTATCATGTCAATATTTTGTGCTCCGATATGCAGATATGCACACATGTAAGCTGCATAATACTTTCTTCTCTATGGAATGTTGACTTATGTTCAATGTTCTGGGAATTTTTAATGAAACCAGATATTAAACTTTCATTAACAGAAGACAATCACAATTATTTGACCTTAAATACAAAAGTTAATCTCTTCTTGTATTTTTAAGTATTTGGTTTCATCCTATTTGTAAAGGCTATATTTTAAAATGTAACTATGTAATTCAATATCTCAAATCAGTAAGAAAGTTTGCATAAAAATTTAAAGTTAACAATTTCTGCATTCAATATTCGACATTTATAAAGTAGCTATTATGTGTAATACATTTTAGCATAATGCATATTATCAAAACTTAATTATTACTCTATTATTGCTTCATACTTACTCTTACCTTGTCTTTTAGGAAACTGCAAAACTAAACATCCTTCTGGAGGCAAAGTGGAAATAGAGTATTTTGGCTTACCTCCTACTTTCCTCTGTTCTAGTCTCACCTCCATCTACTTCTCTGCCCAGGTTTACATAACTGCTGCAACAGGGGAGAAGCTCAACATAAGTAAGCTTATGTCCTGAGTTAAACTGCCTAGCAGCATTGTTACCAGATGGCAAAATTCTGGCAGCTGCCCTTCTGGGGTCTCCAACCTCCTATGCTCCCACCACAACCCAGGATACATTTCAAGTGGTGCTGGCCAAATACATATGGGGCAACCTAGGACCACATAACAGCTGTGTTCCCTGGATGGTTGGGGGAGAAAGCTCTTTTCCTATTTTAAGTTTCTAAGATATGTCCTTATGATAGCCTGCTCATTAAATACCCATATTCTGTTGAACAATGCTCAGCATTTAGCTAACTGCTACCATTCATGAAGACAAACCTTTAAATATATTCCAAACACATTTTGCAAAAATAATATAGACCAATAAAATGGTGAAATTAATATTGTTTTTCTTGCTTTTTTATTTTCCATTTACTCTATTTTCATATTTTATTTCATTTTCATTTTCCAATTCCTATGATTACCTGCTAACACTTCCTCTTTCATTTTACCTTCTAATATGTATACGGTGTATGTACCAAGATAAAGTATCTGTACCTAGATATTTAAAATTGTCACCTGCTTTAGAACATAAACTCCTAGTGAGCAGGGACTACAGAAGGAAGACTGTTTTCAATTTTCAATTTTTTTTATTTGTATCCCCAGTACTTACAGTTCCTAGTATATAATGACTACTTAATAAATGCTTGCTGATTAACTTACCACCCCTCTTGAGTGAATTCGCACTACACTTCCATGACTTTAAAGAAATCCATAAATCTAACACCAGAGAAAGAACTACAACAGGGAAAACATACTCCCCTGTCGAGGGCAAAGAATTATACTGCCATCCTATTTTACATGTCTCATAAATCCACATGAATTTTGAATCCTTAAGCTATCAGACACAGTGCTACTTTTTCCATGCTCCTTGACCCATTCATTGTTAAATGAAAAGTAAAAACAACTTGTATTAAAGTTTAATAGATCCTAAGATCTTCTTTTTGTCCAATAATATGCATAATACACTGGCTCCTTTTGGGTTATATTACCTCTTATTCTCCCTTCTACCTATCATTCCACATGATTTTAATGTATGTTATTAAAATCTAATTCTCAGGATTGTTGTAAAGATCAAATGAAAGATAAAGTTTATATAAAGCCTTTTACAAGCCTTAAAACAACATACAAATTAACTATGATTATCAAGTGGGCAAAATGAAAGCAAAAAACTACTGTCATCTGTCTATTTTATTCCACAAGGGAAGAGTCAATTTATTGATTTGAAACTCAGAAAATGGAACCTAGAGAGAACTAGAATAGTGCTAAAATCACAGCAAGTTGCTAATTGTGCATTTAGCAACCCTACTTTTAAAGATCTAAGATTTTATAAAATCATAAAAATTTGGTGGAGAAAGAGAGTGAAAGATTATCTAATCTAATCCCTTTATTTTATGTATCAGGACTTCCCAAATTTAGCCAAAATGACCCACAGGACATCTTAGACATCTAAGCTCATATGTCATTATAGATTTAGAGCTGAAAATGAACTCAAATGTCATCAAATCCAACCCCTTGATTTTGCAGAAAAGGAAACTGAAGTATAGCAATATTAAGTGGCATCCTTTTAGAGTCAAATAGATAGAAGACAAATGACTAAGACAGAATTCAAACCCAGGTCTTTCTGATTCCACATTCAACATTCTAGCCAATATGCCACATTGCTTTTTTGTATTGTGTTGGGCAGTATATTCTGTTAATTTATACTTATAATGTTCTTCAAAGTTCTTATTTTAGGGGTGGGATTTAGATTTAGAGGCAAAGTTAAATACTTCAGTTACCACAGAAAAAGAAACTAGTAATACAGAATTTATTCATTTATGAATTCAAGGTAAGTCCAAATCATAATTTAACTTGATAGTATATGTAAAGGAATTTAAATTTCTCAGAATAAAATTATTTTTTAAGTATAGCAATTCTTCCAAGGTAACCAATCAGGATTACAAAGATTTGAGACCCTCAATTGGTATCCCTTGAAGGATGATATGCCAATGAAGCAAAACTTGCTGGAATTTCTGGATTGCCTTACTTAGAATAATTTTCGTCTTATGAATCAGTAGTATTGTTTTTCATTCAGAGAACAAAGAGTTTATTTCTATAAACGATGTAAAGACAAAAATGGAAGAGATAAGATGAAATAAAGAAAATTTTGTTGTGCTTTTTTCCCCAAAAGACAAAATTACTACATAAAGCATAGTGTCTAGTGAAGAGCCATTTCATTGTTTGGGTTCTGATGGTTCAGGATGATTATAAATAGCAAGTGTTTCTTTTTTTGACCCGAAATCCCAAAGGTCTCCAGATTGATTTTTTTTTTTTTAAACTAGATAAGAGACCATGTTTTGCCCCATTTCTTACCTAGAATTAATCACTGAATGGGCAATGCCTCAGGTAAGCAGGGACATGGGAAAGATATCAGTTTTAAAAGGCCAGTAGAAGATACTGGAATCCAGGGCCATCCCCAGTCATCCTGATCTGTATCTTAACATGAGACCTGGATGGCTCCAGAGGACAGTCAGGCGGATGACTTTGCACAGTCCTGCCTCACTTAAATCCAATTCAATTTCAAGTCAGAATATCACCTTCCCAATGTCATGGTCCTCTCCCAGAATGAAAGTCAAATAACAACAACAAATCAATAAGTCACATTGCTTCCAAGATCATCATTTCTTTGAACAACACCCTTATACCCCACCTATGCAATACGTTGCCAAATTCTGATAAATCAAGCACTCCAACATCACACAAAGATCGGAATTTCTGGCAATAAAAGTCAGTGCAATATAGTTAATAAATGCCATACCTGGAGTCAGAGACCAGGATTTGAATTCAGAATCTGATAACTTTATTACTTGGAGGTACTATTTAACATTTCTGACAAAGATTCCATCAATAATTCATAACAAGGGGCAGCTAGGTGGTGCAGTGGATACAGCACCAGCCCTGAAGTCAGGAGGACCTGAGTTCAAATCTGATCTCAAACACTTAACACTTCCTACCTGTGTGACCCTGGGCAAATCACTTAACCCCAATTGCCTCAGGAAAAAAAAAATTCAAAATATATTTATTCAGCACCTACAATGTGCAAGACACTATTCTAAGCATTGGGAACAAAGACAAAACTAAAACATTCCTCGCCTTCATAGAAACTTACATTTGATCATATATAAAATGCATGAGTCTAGCACTGAGGTGATAAAACCTGAGACTGGTGGTCATGAAACTTCAATGGATTCCTAATGCCTTTAGGATAAAAAATATAAGCTACTGTTGAGCTTTTAAAGCCCTTTAAATGTTACCCCAATCTACCGTTAGATGATTTTAGGTACATATGGCAAAAGGAGCTGTATAGCAGGAAATAACCTAAAGAGGGGAACAAGGTGTGCAGAGGAAAACAGGAAGGCAGTAGTGAAAGGTTGTTTACCCCAAGATTAATGATTTTGTTATTGAGTAGCCTGTACTGTGAAGGGGTAAAAACAAAGAGAGCTAGGTATGAGATGATGTAATGAGATGGTATATAAGAAGGAATGTAACTGTGAGAAGCTGCAGACGCCATTAGAGAAGATGTAAGGTACTTAATAAACACTTGCAGTATTTAGTAACATCTGGTGTGTCGGGTGCTCTGTGGCGAAAGAGACCAGCTAGAGAGAGCTGCTTCAGAGAAGTCCAAGTACCTGGAGGATGGTAAGGAACCCAGTTATAGTTCCCCTTGATGAGTAGAGGGAACTCAACACAGTCTCACTGGACTTGTTCTCCCTCCCACACCCTGTGATTCAGCCAAACTAATCTTCTATCTGTTTCACATGCACCCCATACAGCTCATATTTTCCATGTCTGCAATGGTTATACCACATCTGCAAAGTGCTGTTCCTCCTTCCTTCTGCTCACCATTACCTCTTTCTTTAATGTGCAGCTCCTTGACTGTATTTTGCATGCAACCTTTCCTTATCTCCCCAACTTCTAGTACCCTCTCCCCCAAACTATATTTTATTTAAATGCTTTGTATTTGTATGTTGCATTTCAACATATGTTTATGTCACATATACTTTTATATGACTTGGTAACTCCTTCATTAGAATGCATGCTCCTTGGAATTGGGAATTTGTTCATTCTTTGTATTTGTATAAAACCTATATGTGTTTGTTGGTTGACTGAAGTTGTAGAAATAAATAAATGAATGCATGAATGAATGAAAACGTATTTGTATAATTTCTACTATGTATCATACATGATGCTAAGTGCAAGGGATACATACCAATGAATTCCTTAAGGAACTAACATGCTAATAGGGGAAGACAATATATAAAGGGCAATGATGGCTAGGAAGAAATGTTTTGTACATGAAAATGATTGGAAATGGCAACTGGGAGTTATCGAAAAAATGACTCTCCAGGAAAGCATCCTCTCTAGGAAAAGAACTATTAAATTAATCAGAAAGGCAGTAACAGTCCATGCCTTCTAGAAACACACATCTTAATGGAAGAGAAAACATATAAATAGCTATACACATAAATGGAAAAGTAATCTAAAGAGGGCATCAGATAAAGGTACCAGATAGCAGTACCAGCAATAAGCTCTGGTATTAGATAGGCTTTGAAATGAATCTTAAAGAAAGTCAGGAAAATCTGGAAGTAGATATGTGGGAAACAGAGCATTCAAGGCATGGAGGATGACTAGTTCAAAGGCACAAACACAGGAAATGCAGTGTCATACTCAAGAAACTTTGTATGTTCTTTCTGAATATTCAATCATCTCTAGGTTTTCAAGAAATTGAGGACTCCTGGTTCTCCACCTAGTTGTCTGACTTCCTTCTCAGTCTCAGAAACATGATATTCTGCATATTAATGGTAGCTCCGGCTCTAGTATAGGAAAGAGGACCTCTTCTGGCTCTTGGTAGTCTCATGGATTGTGAGGAATTCAAGTGATCTCTATACTGAAGAATTCCAACATCTTTATGTACAAGCCTAATGTCTGGCTTGGTAACAGGCGACTCAGTGGGTATGGAATCAGGAAGACCTGAGTTCAAATGCAAGATCAGATACTTATTAGATATATGATTCTTAAGAAGTCATTTAGCCTCTACTTGCCTTAATCCTCTACATTTCAGCAAAGGCAAGCACAGGACAGCCCTGTACATGAGGTCTGTTGCAAGGAATACAGGAAAAGCTTTTAACCAAAGTGCAGGAGCCTTTGCTAGTGGATCACCAGCCAGCTGTGAAAGCTCTAATGCAGTCATAGAAGGAAAATTTTCAGCCCCTGAACTCTAGGACAACCGTAGAGTCTAGACAAAGCCAACCCAAGCCAGTAGGAAAGGCTGCAGCACAGCCAGACTCAAAACAACAGAAAGCCAGGGAGAGGCTTCAGTACTCCTACAAAAAAAATAAAAGCTTGGAAAAGCTAGGTCTCAGAAGCACAGCTCAACTTTTTAAAATGAGTAAAAAAGCAAAAAGAGCTCTGACCAGAGAAAGCTTCTATGGTAACAGAGAAAATCAGAACATAAATACAGAAGAAGACAACTGCAATGGCAAAATGACTATATGTGAAGCCTCAAAAGTGGATATGAACTGCTCTCTTGGAAGAGCTCAAAAAGGATCTTAAAAAACAGAAAAAAAGGGGGGAAAGAAATAATAGCTATTCAGGAGAACTTTAAAAGTTTGGAAGAGAACAGATTGGAAAAGGATGCACAGAAACTGACCAAAGGAAAAGCTTTTAAAAAAATTTTTGGAGAAATGGAAAAAGAAAACTACTTAAAAAATAAACTTGGTGAAATATATATACTGAAGAAAGTAACCCCATAAAAACCGGAACTGAACTGATGAAGTAGAAAAAATAACTCCTTAAAAAATAAAATTAGCAAATTGCCAAAGGAAAAAAAAGAACCACTAAATGAAAAAAACTCCTTTAAAAAGTACAATTGGCCAAATGCAAAAGGAGGCCAAAAAAAAAAAAAAAAAAAAAAAAAAAAAAAAAAAAAAAAAAAAAAAAGCTAATTGAAGAAAATTCACTAGAAATTAGAATTAAAGAAAAGGAAGAGAATGACTCAGTGAGACATTAAGAATCAATAAAGCAAAACAAAAAAAATGAAAAAATGGAAGAAAATGCAAAATACTTCTTTGGGAAAAGAACCAACCTGGAAAATAGATCCAGGTGAAACAATCTGAGAATTATTGGCCTACTTGAAAGGTATGATTAAAAAAAAAAAAAAAGGACCTGGAAAACATTTTTCAAAAAATCATGCCTCCAACAATATGTTGTTTACAGGAAACACACTTGAAGCAGGGTGATACATACAGAATAAAGGTAAAAGGCTGGAGCAGAATTTACTATGCTTCAGGTGAAGCCAAAAAAGCATGGGTAGCCATCCTGATCTCAGATCAAGCAAAAACAAAAAGTGATATAATTAAAAGAGATAAGGAAGGGCACTTTATCTTGCTAAAGGGTAGCATAGATAATGAAGCAACATCAATACTAAACATATATGCACCAACCAAGTGGTATAGTATCAAACTTCCTAAAGGAGAAGTTAAGAGAGTTGCAAGAAGAAATAGACAGCAAACTATAATAGTGGGAGATCTCAACCTTGCACTCTCAGAACTAGATAAATCAAACCACAAAATAAATAAGAAAGAAGTTAAAGAGGTAAATAGAACACTAAAAAAGTTAGGTATGATAGATCTTTGGAGAAAACTGAATGGAGACAGAAAGGAGTACACTTTCTTCTCAGCAGTTCATGGATCCTATACAGAAATTGACCATACATTAGGACATAAGGACCTCAAATTCAAATGCAGAAAGGCAGAAGTAATAAATGCATCCCTTTCAGATCACAATGCAATAAAAATTACATTCAATAAAAAGCCAGGGGAAAATGGACCAAAAAGTAATTAGAAACTAAATAATCTCATCCTAAAGAATGATTGGGTGAAACAATCATAGACACAATTAATAATTTCACCCAAGAGTATGACAATAATGAGATGTCATACCAAAATGTGAGGCTTACTTGCATAAAATAGAGAAAGAGAAAATCAATGAATTAGGTTTACAACTAAAAAAGCTAGAAAAAGAGCAAATTAAAAACCCCCAATCAAACATCAAATTTGAAATTCTAAAAGTAAAAGGAGAGATTAATAAAATTGAAAGTAAAAAATTATTGAATTAATAAATAAAACTAAGAGTTGGTTTTATGAAAAAAACCAACAAAATAGAATAAACCCATAGTAAATTTGATTAGAAAAAGGAAAGAAAAAAATCAAATTGTTAGTCTTAAGAATGAAAAGGGAGAAATTTCCACTAATGAAGAGGAAATTAGAGTAATAATTAGAGGAGTTACTTTGCCCAACTTTATGCCAATAAATTTGATACCTTAAATGAAATGGATGAATACCTTCAAAAATATAAATTGCCCAGATTAACAGAGGAAGAAGTAAATTGCTTAAATAGTCCCATTTCAGAAAAAGAAATAGAACAAGCTATTAATGGGACTCCCTAATGATTGGGTGAAACAATCATAGACACAATTAATAATTTCACCCAAGAGTATGACAATAATGAGATGTCATACCAAAATGTGAGGCTTACTTGCATAAAATAGAGAAAGAGAAAATCAATGAATTAGGTTTACAACTAAAAAAGCTAGAAAAAGAGCAAATTAAAAACCCCCAATCAAACATCAAATTTGAAATTCTAAAAGTAAAAGGAGAGATTAATAAAATTGAAAGTAAAAAACTATTGAATTAATAAATAAAACTAAGAGTTGGTTTTATGAAAAAAACCAACAAAATAGAATAAACCCATAGTAAATTTGATTAGAAAAAGGAAAGAAAAAAATCAAATTGTTAGTCTTAAGAATGAAAAGGGAGAAATTTCCACTAATGAAGAGGAAATTAGAGTAATAATTAGAGGAGTTACTTTGCCCAACTTTATGCCAATAAATTTGATACCTTAAATGAAATGGATGAATACCTTCAAAAATATAAATTGCCCAGATTAACAGAGGAAGAAGTAAATTGCTTAAATAGACCCATTTCAGAAAAAGAAATAGAACAAGCTATTAATGGGACTCCCTAAGAAAAAATCCTCAGAACCAGATGGATTTACATGTCAATTCTACCAAACATTTAA
This sequence comes from Sarcophilus harrisii, assembly GCF_902635505.1. Classification (NCBI taxonomy): domain Eukaryota; kingdom Metazoa; phylum Chordata; class Mammalia; order Dasyuromorphia; family Dasyuridae; genus Sarcophilus; species Sarcophilus harrisii. Next base: position 103,872,056 of record NC_045426.1, read on the forward strand.
AGAACAATTAAATCCAATGTTATATAAACTATTTGAAAAAATAGGGAATGAAGGACTCCTACCAAATTCCTTTTATGACACAGACATGGTACTGATACCTAAACCAGGTAGGTTGAAAACAGAGAAAGAAAATTATAGACCAATCTCCCTAATGAATATTGATGCTAAAATCTTAAATAAGATATTAGCAAAAAGACTACAGAAAATCATCTCCAGGACAATACACCATGACAAAGTAGGATTTATACCAGGAATGCAGGGCTGGTTCAACGTTAGGAAAACTATTAGTATAATTGACTATATCAATAACCAAATTAACAAAAACCATATGATCATCTCAATAGATGCAGAAAAAGCATTTGATAAAATCCAACACTCATTCCTATTAAAAACACTAGAGAGTATAGGAATAAATGGACTTTGCCTTAAAATTGTCAATTTTTAAGACCATCAATAAGCATCATATGTAATGGTGATAAACTGGAATCATTCCCAGTAAAATCAGGAGTGAAACAAAGATTGCCTACTTTCACTATTACTATTCAATATTGTATTAGAAACACTAGCTTCAGCAATAAGAAATGAAAAAGAAATTAAAGGAATTACAGTAGGTAATGAGGAAACCAAATTATCACTCTTTGCAGATGATATGATAGTATACTTAGAGAACCCCAGAGATTCTACTAAAAAGCTATTAGACATAATCTACAACTTTAGCAAAGTTGCAGGATACAAAATAAATCCACATAATTCCTCAGTAACAGCAAGAGATACAAAGAGAAATTCCATTTAAAATAACTGTTGATAGGACTTCTGGCCAAGATGGTGGAGAGGACGCACACATCTACTTAAATTCCGTCTTTGCTCTCAGAATTTATTTCATGACAAGGCCTCGGAATTAGTGCTTGACTAAAAAAAAAAAAAAAACAAGTAATTACCAACAGAAGATATCCTCAAAATTCACCAGAAAAGGTCTGTTTTTGCTCGGGGGCAAGGACGGTCAGATCGGGCACAAGCTGAGGGCAGGCAGCTCAACTGAGCAGATCACAGTGGGGTGGGGTGTGATCTCAGCCATTTCTGCAGAAAGAACTTTACCACAGTGTGGCTACTTTGTCTTGGCAGCAAGCCAGTAGACCAGCAGAGAAGCTGTAAACACAGGAAATAAAGACTATTACCCAAAAAGCTAGGGTCTCTCGGGACCTGGCTACACCCACCCAGAGTGTCTCACCCTGTTCTCAGAATCTCAGAGCGCAGACCAAGCACAGTCATTGCTGTCCTGCTAGTGTCTCACTGCTGCCCCCTGCAGTCTGTAGAGGAAGCTCAGTAATACCATCAAGCCCCTTCCCTCCCACAAAAAAGCAGACTACATTTGATTTTTTTTGTTAGTTTCTTTGATTCTTCTATGACAAAATGAGGAAAAAATTAAAATGGACTCTAACTATTGATAGCTTCTATACTGATAGAGAGCAGACTTTAAAACCTGAGGAGACTAAAAACAGACTGTCTCCAGATGAATCCCCAAAAGGGGATATGATCTGGTCCTCAACACACAAGACTCTCATAGAAATTAAAAAAGGCTCTCACAAGAGAGCTAGAAGAAAAATGGGAAAAGGAAAGGGAAGCTTGGCAAGAGAGTCTAGATAAGTCATCCCACTCATTTAAAGATAGAGTGGACAAAGAAATCAAATCCTTGAAAAACAGAATTAGTGAACTGGAAAAAGAAAATCGCTCTCTAAAAAATAAAATTGGTGAAATGGAAAAAAATTCCATAGACTAAAACAACTAACTCAAAAACTCAATTGGACAATAAGAAAAAGATATTAAAAAAGTGAGTGAGGAAAATAATTCATTGAAAATCAAAATTGAACAAATGGAACTGAATGACTGAGGAGACACCAAGAATCAGTCAAGCAAAACAAAGCAAAAAAAGAAACAATGGAAAAATTTGTCAAATACCTTCTTGGAAAAACAACAGAACCTGGGAAATAGATCTAGGAGAGATAATCTGAGAATTATTGGACTTCCTGAAAAATATGAAGAAAAAAAGAGCCTGGAAACTATTTTCCAGGAAATTATGAAAGAGAACTGCCCAGATGTTATAAAAACAGAGGATAAAATAGACATTGTAAGAATTCATTGATCACCTACTAAAAGAGACTCTAAAATCAAAACTCCAAGAAATATAGTGGCTAAATTCCAGAACTATCAGAGGAAGAGAAAAAATACTACAAGATGTTAGAAAAAATCAATTCAAATACAGAGGAGTCACAATAAGGATAATGCAGGATCTAGCAGCATCCACATTAGAGGATCGAAGGGCCTGGAATCTGATATTCCAAAAGGCTAAGGAACTTGGTATGCAATGAAAAATAACTTACCCAGGCAAAATGAGCATTTTTTTCCAGGGAAGAAGATGGACATTCAATGAAATAAGTGAATTTCATCTATTTCTGATGAAAAAAACGGAACTAAACAAAAAGTTTAATCGACAAATATAGAACTCAAGAGAAACCTAAAAGGGTAAAAAGAAATCTTGGGAACTATATTTCTGATATAAAGATATATAAAGAACATATGTATACTTTGTTCTAGAAACTAGAGGTGGAAAGGAAATGGTACCAAGAAAAGGATAAAGTGGGGGTACTATATCTCACGAAGAGGCAAAGGAAACCTATTATATCTGAGAGAAAAGAAAGGAAGGGGATGAATATAGTGTGTATTCTACTCTCATCAGAATTGGCTTAAAGTGAAAAATATTAGACATATTCTATTTATGGTGAAACTTCTCCCACCTCATTGAAAAGTGGGAGGGGAAAAGTGAAAAGGGAAGGAGTAAGCTAAGTGGAAGGGAATACAGAAATTGTGAGGAAAAGGGGTAAGATGGGGGAGGAACTCTAAGGGGGGAGGAGGAATACTAAAAAGGGAGGGCTGTGAGAAGCAAGTGGTGCTCACAAGTTTAATATTGGGGAAGGGGGTAAAGGGGAAAGAAAGGAGAAAAGCATAAGCAGGGGTTAACAAGATGGCAAGTAATACAGAATTGGTATTTTTAACCATAAAAGTGAACAGGGTAAACTCCCCCATAAAGAGGAAGAGGTTAGCAGAATGGATTAAAAGCCAGAATCGTACAATATGTTGTTTATAGGAAACACACCTGAAGCAGGGAGATACATACAGAGTAAAGGTAAAAGGTTGGAGCAGAATCTACTATGCTTCAGGTGAATTAAAAAAAGCAGAGGTAGTCATCCTGATCTCAGATCAAGCAAAAGCAAAAATTGATCTAATTAAAAGAGATAAGGAAGGACACTATATCTTGCTAAAGGGTAGCATAATGAAGCAATATCAATATTAAACATATATGCACCAAGTGATGTAGCATCTAAATTCTTAAAAAATAAATTAAGAGAGCTGCAAGAAGAAATAGAACAAGCTATTATTAATCAACTACCTAGGAAAAAATCCCCAGGACCAGATGGATTTACATGTGAATTCTACCAAACATTTAAAAAACAATTAACTCCAATGCTATATAAACTATGTGAAAAAATAGGGATTGAAGGAGTCCTACCAAATTCCTTTTATGACACAGACATGGTACTGATACCTAAAACAGGTAGGTTGAAAACAGAGAAAGAAAATTATAGACCAATCTCCCTAATGAATATTGATGATAAAATCTTAAATTAAATATTAGCAAAAAGATGACAGAAAATCATCCCCAGGATAATACACTATGACCAAGTAAGATTTGCACCAGGAATGCAAGCCTGGTTCAATATTAGGAAAACTATTAGCATAATTGACTATATCAATAATCAAATTAACAAAAAAATCTATGATTATCTCAATAGATGTAGAAAAAGCATTTGATAAAATCCAACATCTATTCCTAATAAAAACACTTGAGAGTATAGAAATAAATGGAATTTTCCTTAAAATAGTCAGGAGCATATATTTAAAACCATCAGTAAGCAGCATATGTAATGGGAATAAACTGGAACCTTTCCCATTAAGATCAGGAGTGAAACAAGGTTGCCCACTATCACCATTATTATTCAATATTGTATTAGAAACACTAGCCTCAACAATAGGAGTTAGGAAAGAGAGTGAAGGAATTGGAGTAGGTAATGAGGAAACCAAATTATTACTCTTTGCAGATGATATGATGGTATACTTAAGAGAACCCCAGAGATTCTACTAAAAAGTTAATAGAAATAATTCACAACTTTAGCAATGTTGCAGGATAAAAAATAAATCCACATAAATCCTCAGCATTTTTATATCTCACCAACAAAATCCAACAGCAAGAGATACAAAGAGCAATTCCATTCAAAATAACTGTCAACAGCATAAAATATTTGGGAATCTATCTACCACAGGAAAGTCAGGAATTATATGAGCAAAATTACAAAACACTTTCCACACAAATGAAGTCAGATTTAAATAATTGGAAAAATATTAAATGCTCTTGGATAGGCTGAGCGAATATAATAAATATGACAATACTCCCTAAACTCATCTATTTATTTAGCGCTATACCAATCAGACTCCCAAGAAACTATTTTAATGACCTAGAAAAAATAACAACAAAATTCATATGGAAGAACAAAAGATCAAGAATTTCAAGGGAATTAATGGAAAAAAAATCAAATGAAGGTGGCCTAGCACGAATTTAGGGTTATTGTTCGTAAGAAATGACCAGCAAGATGAATACAGAGAGGCTTAGAAAGACTTACATGAGCTGATGTTGAGTGAAATGAGCAGAACCAGGAGATCATTTTACACTTCAAAAATAATACTATACGAGGATGTATTCTCATGGAAGTGGATATCTTCGACAAAGAGAAGATCTAATTCTGTTCCAACTGATCAATGATGGACAGAATCAGCTACACCCAGAAAATGAACACTGGGAAATGAGTGTGAACTGTTTGCATTTTTGTTTTTCTTCCCAAGTTATTTTTACCTTTTGAATCCAATTCTTCCTATGCAACAAGAGAATTGTTCAGTTCTGCACATATATATTGTATATAAGATATACTATAACATATTCAACATCCAGAAAACAATGTGAGTTTTCAAAGACATACATACACGTGGCTCAGATGCAGGGAGTAGACTGAGGCAGGGGCAGAGTCAGGGTGCTGAAAGGGGGGATGGGACTCTGATAGGGTGGGGGGAGGCATCGGAGATGAGATGACATGACATAATCAGGGGGAGGCACCCTGGAAATGGGGAAAGACATCTTGATAAGATAGTATCTGATATTCTAAAATATAGGAGGCATTCTGATATTCTAAAACATAAGATCTTTTATCTTTTTTTGCATTTAGCCAATTGTACTTTTTAAAGGAGTTTTTTCATTTAGTGGCTCTTTATCAAATATTCTGATAAAGAGGGAGGGGAGGTTTTTCAGGACTGAACTTTTACTGAAGCAGAGAAGCTGAGTCAGGACTTGGTTAGGATAATTAGGGAGACTGAGTCAGGAGAATAAAAGAGAACTGTGGCATAAAAAATTAAGAAAAGTGAATTGCCAGTTTGGTGGAAGTAGAAAACTTTATTCAAGAAAATAACTAGAATTGGGCAAATGGAAACTAATCATTCTATGAGACATCAAATAATAATGTCAAAAAACTGAAAAAAAAAATAATGTGTCAATATCTGACCTTAAAAAATAGATCAAAGAGAGATTATCTAAGAATCTGATATCTATTATTTTTTCTAGCTTTATTTTTAAAAATTTATATTTTCATAGGTATGGCACTGAATTAATAGATTAATCTAGCTATAATTGTCATTTTATTATATTGACTTGAGCTACACATGAGCAATTAATATTTCTCCAATTGTTTAGGTCTGAATTGATTTGTGTGAAAAACATTTAGTAACTATATTCATAGTTCCTGGGTTTATCTTAGCAGGTAGACTCCCAGGTATTTTATGTTGTCTACAATTATTTTAAAAGGAATTTCTCTATCTCTTCCTTTTGAACTTTATAAATAGAAACCCTGCTGATTTTTGTAGGTTTATTTTGTATTCTACAATTTTCCTAAAGCTTTTCATTTTTTCAAGTATTTTAGTTGATTCTTTAGGATTCTCTAAGTATAAATAATATGTCATCTGTAAAGAATATTACTTTTGTTTTCTCTTTGACTAGTCTAATTCTAATTTCTTTTTGTGCTCTTATTGTTTTAGCTTATATTTCTAGCACAATATTAAAAAACAGATGTGACAATAGACATTCTTGCTTTACTCCTGATTTTACTGGAAAGGCTTCTAGCTTACTTTCATCAGTAAGCTGATATACTTGTTGAGAGTTTTAGATAAATATTACTTATCATTCTAAGATAAGTTCCATTCATTCCTATGCTCTCTCTAGTGTTTTAAATAGGAATTGATATAGTATTTTGTCAAAGGTTTTTTCTGCATCTATTGAGATAATCATGATTTCTATTACTTTTGTTATTGATATGATCAGTTATTCTGAGTAGTCTTGATATTGAAACTGCCTCTATTCCTGGTATAAATCCCACTTCATCATAATTTACAATGATTATACTATACTGCTGTAATCTCTTTTGCTAGTACTTAAAATTTCTGCATCAATATTAGTTAGGAAAATTGGTCTATAATTTTCTTTCCTTGTTTTGGCTCTTCTTGGTTTGTGTACTGGCACCATAATTGTGTCATAAACATATTTGACAGGACTCCACCTATTTTTCAAATACTTTATGTAGTATTGGCATTAATTATTGCTTAAATGTTTTTACATAGGAAGTTCGTTGAAGTCTTGTTCAATTTTTTTTTAAGACTGGGTTAGTTAAGTATTTATTCCTTCTGTTAATCTGGGTAATGCATATATTTGTATTAATCTATTTCATTTAGACTGTCAAACTAATTGGCACATAAGTGGGCAAAATGGCTCCTAATAAATGCTTTAATTTCTTCTTCATTAGTGCTTAATTCACCCTTTTCATTTTTGATACAAGTAATTTGGTTTTCTTTTTTAATCAAATTAAACAATGGTTTGTCTATTTTACTGGGTTTTTTCATTTAATCAGCTTCTAGTTTTATTTATTATTTCATTGGTTTTCTTTCAATTTCATTAATCTTTCCTCTGTAGTATTTTCAATTTAGTAAATTAATTGGGAATTTTAAATTTGTTCTTTTTCTAGTCTTTTAGTTGTATGCCTAATTCCTGCCTTTTCTTTATTTTACTGACAAGCAATTAGAGATATAGAATTTCCCCTAAGTACTGCTTTGGTACCATAAATTTTGGTATGTTTTCTCATATTTTCTTTAATGAAATCATCAATTGTTTCTCTGATTGGATCTTTAACCCAAATTGGTTTTTAGGATTAGATTAGTTTCTAACTAACTTTTAATCTATCTTTCCACTCCCCATTATTGAATGTAATATTTATTGTATAACGATCTAAAAAGGATGCATTTAGTATATCTGCTTTTTAACATTTGGTTGTCAGGTTTTATATCCTAATACAGAGCCAATTTTTGTTTCTATTCCTATTCAGTTTTTATCCAGAACTAGAAAAATATAAAATCACAATTCATCTCAAAGAACAAAAGGTCAAAGATATCAAGAGAATTAATGAAAAAAAAATACTGTGAAGAAAGATGATCTAGCTATATCATCTCATATCTATAAAGTTAATTAATAGGACAAAAAAACTGAAAATGATGGGTGTTGTCTCCAACAACATGAATTGTTGGTGGAGCTGTAAACTGATTCAACCATTCAGGAAAACAATTTGGTTATCAATTTGGAACTATAACCAAAGGCCAGAAAATTGTGCAAAACCTTTTAATGCAGCAATACCACTACTAAGTCTATATCCCAAAGATATCCTAAAAAAGAGCAAAGAACTTATTTGTACAAAAATATTTAGCAGATTTTTTTATGGTGAATAAAAATTGGAAACTGAAGGTGTGTTCATCAATTGGGAAATGGTTCAACAAGTTGTTATATATGATTGGGATGGAATATTATTGTGCTGTAAGAAATGAAAAACAGGATAATTTCAGAAAAAAGACATGGAAAGACAACATAAACTGATGCAAAGTGAAGTTAACAGATCCAGAAGAATATTTTACACCATAATAGACATCTTGTATGAGCAGTAACTGTAAATGACTTTACTCTCAGCAATATAATGATTTAAGAAAATCCTAAAGGACTAATTATGAAAAAAGCTATCTACTTCCAAAGAAAGAACTTATATTGCTTGAATACAGACTGAAATACACTATTTTAAACTTTTTTTCTTTTACTCTTTTTCTCATAATTAAATGTTTTCATCTACAAAATGACTAATATGATAGTGTTTTATATGACTCCACATATATAACCCATATCAAGATTGCTTATTGTCTCAGGAAGGAAGGAGGGGTAAAATTTGAAACTATTAAATTTTTTAAAATATTAAAATTTTCTTTTTACATGTAATTTGGGGAAAATGTATTAAATGGCTAGAAAAATGAATAAATAATATTGGAATGGGGGAGGAGAGAATGATTAATCTACCTAAAATCCATGAACTAAAAAAGGAGTCTAGATATCATATTTCAAGAAATTATAAAGGAAAACTTCCTATACAGCTGAAAACCAGAGAAAAAAAAAGAAACTGAAAAAATCGGCCATTCCCCTCCTGAAATTTCTTTCAAGTAGAAGAGTTCTTGGAAGGATTAAGCAAGAGCTAAAAAAAAAAAAAAAAAAAAAAAAAAGATACAAAAACAGAGATGAGAGGGTAAAGAGTGTAAGGAAAAATAATGTCCTAAATAAAATAAATATTCCTTGGAATATTGTAGCAAAGACCATGAACTCTCAAGTCAAGGTAAAAATAGAAGTTGAACAAATTATAAATGAACTGCTTAAGAGAAAAACCCCAACTAATAATAGATGCCCATCAGTTGGGGAATAGTTGAATAGTTATGATACATGAGTGTAATGGAATATTATTGTCCTATAAGAAACATCAGAAGGATTATTTCAGAGAGGCCTAGAGAGACTTAACATGAACTGATGCTAATTGAAGTGAGAAGAACCAAGAGAACATTGTACGTAGCAACAAGCTTATGTAATGATCAACTGATGGACACAACTTTTCAATAAGGAGGTGATTCAGACCAATTCCAACAGATTTGTGATGGAAAGAGCCATTTGCATCCAGAAAGAGGACTATGGGAACTGAATGTGGATCACAACATAGTATTTTCATCTTCTGTTGTTTGCTTGCTTTTTTTTTCTTTCTCATTTTTTTCCTCTTTTTCATTTAATTTTTCTTATGCAGCATGATAAATGAGGACTTATGTATTGAAGAACTGCACATATTTAACCTATACTGGATTACTTGCTATGTAGGGGAAGGGAGAAGGGGGAAGGGAAAGAGAAAAATTTTGAACACAAAGTTTTACACAGGTGATTGCTGAAACTATCTTTTGCATGTATTTTGAAAATAAAAAGCCATTATTAAAAAAAGAAATTTAAATAAAGTTTGCAAAGAGAAAAAAGAACCAGGTCCAAAACCAGATCAATTTACAAGCAAATTCTACCAAACATTTAAAGAACAATTACATATTACATAATTCTTGCATTATATAATATTATTACATAATTACATAAACTGTTTGAAAAAATAAGTAAAAAAGGAATGTTACTAAATTCCTTCTATGATGCAAATATGGTCTTAAAAATAACAAAAAGGAGTCAAAATAAAAAGAGAAAACTGAAGCAACTGAATATTGATACAAAAATTTTAAGTGAAATATTAAGGAAATTATAGTAATATATCACAAAGATCATACACAATTACTAGGTTAGATTTATAGCAGGAATTTAATACAATATTAGGTTCAATATTAGATAAACCATAAGTATAGCTCAAAATATTAATAACAGAAACAAAAATAATGTGCTTATTTCAATAGATAATAGAAAAATCTTTTTGACAAAATACAATACCCATTCCTTAAAAAAAAAAAAAAAAGTTCAAGAAATCACAGGAATAAATTAAGCTAATCTTAAATAAATAATATGGAATTAAAACCAAGAGGAAGCCCTATCTAAAATAGGGATATGCTAGAAATCTTTCCAAAAACATCAGGAATACTATAAGGATATCCACAATCATTATTTTTAATATAATACTAGAAATGCTAACTATAATACTAAGACAAGAAAAAAATAATGAATAAAAATAGGTAGTTTAGGAAACAATAGGCACTTAATATTTATTTACTCAAATATTCAGGAAGTCTGAGAATTGAAAAAGCACTAGACTTGCAAACATTTCACTGGTAACTTTATAGATGAAGTGAGGAGCTAAAAAGTAAAGAGTTAAGAAGAGAGGAAAGAAGATAAAGTTATCAATTATATATGACCTACTCTAGGAGTTTAGTCCCAAAAAGTAAAACAGATATAAGATAATAGCTAGTGGGATAGTCCTAATGAGAAAGGTCAGGTCAAGTGAAGGTTTTTTGGGGGGATGGATGAGAGAGGTATATTTGTAGCAGCCAGTAGCAAGAAGAGACTAAAAATGAATGAAACTAAGAGCAATCAGCTAGACAAGACAGAATGGAACAGGATCACCTGGACAGGTGAGAGGATTTGTCTTAAAAAGGAGAAGGATGATCTCTTCATGTGAAACAAGAGTGAAGGAAGAGATAGTAGCAGAAGGCAATTGGGTTATGTGAGTTGAGAAAGAAAGAAGAGGGAGCTCTTGATGAACAGCTTCAATTTTTTCAATGACATACGGGAAGGTTCTCAGTCGAGAAGGTGAGAACAGAGGAAACCATCGGGAGGCTTCAGGAGAGATGAAAAGGTTTGGAAGAATTACTGCAGTGAAGGGGATAGACTACTTCATTAGAGACATAAAAAGAATATTTAGTTACAGCTGATATTATATAACATAACTTTGTAAAAGACCCAGCAGATATAGTTTTATGATTTTCTCCACCTTTATTCAAGAGTACATAAGTAAAAGTAACAGATCACAGAAGTAATACAACATTGAGACTTAGTAGGGATAGATAAGCAATAAGATAAGCAGTTAAGGGATTCAAGAGAAGAGGGCATTAAAAAATTAAACTGGTTCATGAAGGAATCTAAATGGAAAAGATAATAGAGTATAATTTCAAGGGTGATGCCCTGGAAAAGAACTGGGGGACTGAGAGATTGGAGGTCAGAGTGAGGAAGAATTAAAGGGTTTGGTATAGCAAGGCAGAGGAATTACATGGTGCTGAAATAAAAAAAATTCTGAGTTCATGAACATGGAAATGGTACATCAAGGGCTAGGATAGGGACTGGATGCAGGGGTTAGAGGAAATGAATTCTTGGAGACAAGTGAAATATAATTTTTTTTTAAACTGCCGATTTTCAAATTCTCTGATAATTGCCGCACAGACTTCACTAAAACTTTTAAGTTCAAGTTGCTGAAGCAAGGTGCTTGACAGAAAGATTCTAAGCATTCCTAGTCAACTAACATACAGCTTCTTAAATTGCCAGTCACCAGAACCTAGGCAATGATCCATACTTAACGCCGTACACCAAGATAAGGTCAAAATGGGTTCATGACCTAGGCATAAAGAATGAAATTATTAATAAATTAGAGGAACACAGGATAGTTTACCTCTCAGACCTGTGGAAGGGGAAGGTCTTTATGACCAAAGCAGAACTAGAGATCATTACTGATCACAAAATAGAAAATTTCGATTATACCAAACTGAAAAGTTTTTGTACAAACAAAACTAATGCAGACAAGATTAGAAGGGAAGCAATAAACTGGGAAAATATTTTTACAGTCAAAGGTTCTGATAAAGGCCTCATTTCCAAAATATATAGAGAATTAACTCTAATTTATAAAAAATCAAGCCATTCTCCAATTGAAAAATGGTCAAAGGATATGAACAGACAATTCTCAGATGAAGAAATTGAAACTATTTCTAGTCATATGAAAAGATGCTCCAAGTCATTATTAATCAGAGAAATGCAAATTAAGACAACTCTAAGATACCACTACACACCTGTCAGATTGGCTAAGATGACAGGAAAAAATAATGATGATTGTTGGAGGGGATGCGGGAAAACTGGGACATTGATGCATTGTTGGTGGAGTTGTGAACGAATCCAACCATTTTGGAGAGTAGTTTGGAACTATGCTCAAAAAGTTATCAAACTGTGCATACCCTTTGATCCAGCAGTGTTACTACTGGGATTATATCCCAAAGAGATTATAAAGAAGGGAAAGGGACCTGTATGTGCACGAATGTTTGTGGCAGCCCTTTTTGTAGTGGCTAGAAACTGGAAACTGAATGGATGTCCATCAGTTGGAGAATGGCTGAATAAATTGTGGTATATGAAAATTATGGAATATTACTGTTCTGTAAGAAATGACCAACAGGATGATTTCAGAAAGGCCTGGAGAGACTTACACGAACTGATGCTGAGTGAAATGAGCAGGACCAGGAGATCATTATATACTTCAACAACAATACTAGATGATGACCAGTTCTGATGGATCAGGCCATCCTCAGCAACGAGATCAACCAAATCATTTCTAATGGAGCAGTAATGAACTGAACTAGCTATGCCCAGAAAAAGAACTCTGGGAGATGACTAAAAACCATTACATTGAATTCCCAATCCCTATATTTATGCCCACCTGCATTTTTTGATTTCCTTCACAAGCTAATTGCACAATATTTCAGAGTCTGATTCTTTTTGTACAGCAAAATAACGTTTTGGTCATGTATACTTATTGTGTATCTAATTTATATTTTAATATATTTAACATCTACTGGTCATCCTGCCATCTAGGGGAGGGGGTGGGGGAGTAAGAGGTGAAAAATTGGAACAAGAGGTTTGGCAATTGTTAATGCTGTAAAGTTACCCGTGCATATATCCTGTAAATAAAAGGCTATTAAATTAAAAAAAAAAATTAAATTGCCAGTCACATCCTCCAAAAGGGGTCAAGATGAAGATGGGGGTAGCGAAAAATTTGGCAACAATAACCAAACACAATAACTGAACACAATAACCTAAATTTAATTTAAAATCAAAAACATAATGAATTTGAGGTGTTTCTGATAGTACATGCCCATGTTATATTGCACAATGTCACTGAAGCCTTGGTTCTGAACATACAACATGTGCACTTTACACTGTGCATACACAAATGCTGCCAGAAACACCATAGCTCAGATTCAAAACAGGGTCATATAAAAATTTCTCAAGTGAAAAGGAGTCACAAATGGAAAAAGCTTAAGAAGCCTTGAATGAAAGAACTACCCAGAATTGGGAATATAAATAAATGTGTACAAGTAAGCTTATTTCCCAAGACCAGTGAATATTTGACTGTAAGAGAATATGGTAGAGACTTCTTCAGGGATGGTTGATTTCCCCCAAGACCAGTTAATTAAATAAAGGAATATATAACAGTCTTAGTGGCAACAGAAGCCACAAGAATTAAGGTCTTAAAATTCAATAAGTATCTATACTATTACCTCTTTATAGAAAGAGGTTCCTCGGTCATGCTTGATGGAGACAGCTAGCTATTGGTTGGTACAATGCTAGACCTTGCACTGAGGGACTAGACTCTTAAGAAAAACTTGTAAGGAATGTAGTTCAGACAGAAGACAACTCTAAGAAGCTCTAGCAGTTGAAATGACACTGTCAAGATATTAGAAGGCACCCTGTTTTCCAGAGCTAAGGCCCACGAAGCAAACTGCCCTGAGCATGGCACAACAACAATCCTTTGTGCCCCTCTTTTGATGGTTTCAGTCACAGCAAAATCCTAGGATTGTTTCTGGTCACCAAGCCCTGCTATGAATCAAACTTGTCACATTGTTCTGTTACATCTCACTGTCAGGGTCATAGGTCACTGCACAACCTTGGTTATAAGTACTGAGATCTCTCCATATTAAAGCATCATTCACCAGGGGCAGGGTTCTGGCACAGGTGTCCGTACTCACAAGCAGCTTTCTTCTTTTGGAAATTAAACTTCTAGAGACAGATAGGTGGTGCAGTGGATAGATACCACATCAACCCTGAAGTCAGGAGCACCCAAGTTCAAGTATCTGAGTTTTCAGATACTTGACACTTACTAGCTGCATGACCCTGGGCAAGTCACTTAACCTTGATTTCCTCAACAACAAAAAAAGAAAGAAAAAGGAAATTAAACTGCTACTTGATTTCTGATTGAGTCTTTAAGCCTGCTTTGTTCAGCTTCAGCCACCCACAGGTCAGAGACTATTTCCTCAGGTTGACAACAGCCAGCTATGAAAAGTAAACCCAACTCTTGAAAAGAAATTGTTCATCACCTTTTGGGGAGAAGTAAATTTCTCTTTTCATTTTCCTCTCCCAATTGGAGAAAATTCATCCAGCTAGCAGGAAGTAGGCTGAGAAGTCCAACAGAAGAATATACTAAGAAGTAGGGCACCAATGGGAAATTGTAAGGATACCAGTAGAATAGATACCAAGGTTCTATAGTATTAGGGGCATTATTTGCCTTGACCACATTTAAGTGTGCTTTGTGAATGCTCACACATATGTTATTATGTAAGATCAAGCTTCAGATTTATAGGTGAAACACTTTATTTTTACTGTATGGCAAATTCAGTAAATAATCTTGTTCTGAGGCAATCATGCTTACCAGTTGACTATGAAAGCAAAATATATTAGTTATCATGAATTATAGTGGGAGGAAGTCTATGAACATTAAACAGATTGCCTTGTTTTCTGTTCTCAACTAAACTCATCTTACTCCTCCAAAATCAACTGGGTATCTCATTTTTAGAGCAGACATTCTAAACCTATTCATCTCCTCAAGTCTAATTCATCATCTTTAGCTTATATCCTCCCTAATAAAACCTAATTTATAATTTGTCCAAAAAAAAAAAGGAACATTCTTCTTGCCTCTTCATCTCAAATCAATAAAAACTCTTCCCCGACTATCTCCTCCTTCACTCTAATCCCAGATAATGAATTTTGGCCCTTTTTATCAAGGACAATGCTTTGACATACATGCTTAATCCTATCCCATCCAATAGATTTCATCAGATTGCCCCATTATCATCCCCAATCTCTTCTCTTCAGTCCCAATCTGCCTACAAAAATGTTCCTGTTTTCAGTTTAAAAAGAAAAAAAAAAAAAAAACTTAGCTGCATACCACCATCCCTGATAGCTAACATTCTCTATTTTTCCTCCCTTTTATGGCTAAGCTCCTAAAGACATATACATTCAGTGCTTCCACTTTTTCCCCCTCACACTCTCTTTTAAATGCCCTGTAATGTAGTAGCTTTAATTTCATCATTCAACTAAAACTATTCCCTCTAAAATTACCAATAATCTTAATTTCAAAATTTAATGATCATTTCTGAACCCTCAACTTTTTTTTTTTGACTTTTTTTTTTATTATTTTTTTAAATTGTAACTTTTTATTGACATAACATATGCCTGGGTAATTTTTTTTACATTATCCCTTGCACTTCCCACTTTTCCCTTCCCTCTCACCACTCCCTCCCCTAGATGGCAAGCAGTCTTATACATGTTAAATATGTTATAGTATATCCTAGATACAATATACGTGTGCAAAACTGAATAGTTCTCTTATTGCACAGGAAGAATTGGATTCAGAAGGTAAAAATAACCTGGGAAGAAAAACAAAAATGCAAACAGTTTACACTCATTTCTCAGTGTTCTTTCTTTGGGTGTAGCTGCTTCTGTCCATCACTGATTAACTGGAACTGAATTAGATCTTCTCTTTGTCGAAGAAATCTACTTCCATCAGATTACATCTTCATACAGTATCGTTGTTGAGGTATATAATTATCTCCTGGTTCTGCTCATTTCACTTAGCATCAGTTCATGTAAGTCTCTCCAAGCCTCTCTGTATTCATCCTGCTGGTCATTTCTTACAGAAAAATAATATTCCATACCACTCATATACCACAATTTACCCAACCATTCTCCAATTGATGGGCATCCACTCAGTTTCCAGTTTCTGGCCACTACAAACAGGGCTGCCACAAACATTTTGGCACATACAGGTCCCTTTCCCTTCTTTAGTATCTCTTCGGGTTATGTATAAGCCCGATAGTAGCACTGCTGGGTCAAAGGGTATGCATAGTTTGATAACTTTTGGGGCATAATTCCAGATTGTTCTCCAGAATGGTTGGATTCATTCACAACTCCACCAACAATGCATCAATGTCCCTGTTTTCCCACATCCCCTCCAACATTTATCATTATTTTTTCCTGTCATCTCAGCCAATCTGACAGGTGTGTAGTGGTATCTCAGAGCTGTCTTAATTTGGATTTCTCTGATCAATAGTGATTTGGAACACTCTTTCATATGAGTGGAAATAGTTTCAATTTCATCATCTGAAAATTGTCTGTTCACATACTTTGACCATTTATCAATTGGAGAATGGCTTGATTTCTTATAAATTAGAGTCAATTCTCTATATATTTTGAAATTGAGGCCTTTATCAGAACCTTTAACTGTAAAAATGTTTTCCCAGTTTGTTGCTTCCCTTCTAATTTTGTTTGCATTTGTTTTGTTTCTACAAAGGCTTTTTAATTTGATATAATCAAAATTTTCTATTTTGTGATCAATGATGATCTCTAGTTCTTCTTTGGTCACAAATTCCTTCCTCCTCCACAAGTCTGAGAGGTAAATTATCCTATGTTCCTTTTTGTAATTTATTTATGCCTAAATCATGGACCCATTTTGATCTTATGTTGGTGTACAGTGTTAAGTGTGGGTCCATGGCCAATTTCTGCCATACTAATTTCCAGTTTTCCCAGCAGTTTTTGTCAAATAATGAGTTCTTATCCCAAAAAGTTGGGATCTTTGGGTTTATCAAACACTAAATTGCTATAGTTACTGACTATTTTGTCTTGTGAACCTAACCTATTCCACTGATCAACTAATCTATTTCCTAGCTAACAATATCAAATGATTTTGGTGACTGCTGCTTTATAATATAGTTTTAGATCAGGTACAGCTAGGCCACCTTCATTTGATTTTTTTTCATTACTTCCCTTGAAATTCTCGACCTTTTGTTCTTGCATATGAATTTTGTTATTTTTTCTAGGTCATTAAAATAGTTTCTTGGGAGTCTGATTGGTATAGTACTAAATAAATAGATGAGTTTAGGGAGTATTGTCATCTTTATTATATTCGCTCAGCCTATCCAAGAGCACTTAATATTTTTCCAATTATTTAAATCTGACTTTGTGTGGAAAGTGTGTTGTAATTTTGCTCATATAATTCCTGACTTTCCTTTAGTAGATAGATTCGCAAATATTTTATGCTATCAATAGTTATTCTGAATGGAAGTTCTCTTTGTTTATCTTGCTGTTGGATTTTTAGTGATGTATAAAAATGCTGAGGATTTATGTGGATTTATTTTGTAACCCCTCAACCTTTTTGATCTTTCTGTTGCATTAGATACCACTGATCATATTTTCTTCCTCAATATTCTCTCCTCTCTGAGTATTTGTGATACTTTTTGTTTTCCTTCTACCTGTCTTACTGTTTGACCTCAGTCTCCTTCCTTATCCTCCAATATCCACTAACTGTGGGTACATTCTCTTCTCCTTTGCTTCTGAACTACCTTACTTTGTGATCTCAGATTTCATAGTTTAAATTATCATGTCTGTACAGGTAATTCCTAAATCTCTATCTCTACTAGTCCTAGTTTTCCTGAACTACAATTCTATACCACCAACTGTATTTTAGATATTTACTACTGTCCCACAGACATGAGCAAATCAAAATATTCAGAAAATGATTATTAGATTTCCTTCCAATGTTCTCCAATTGTTAATTTCCCTGTTTAATATCCAGGATACCATTGTCCTTCTAGTCCCCCAGACTTACAATTTTGCTAGGCTTGACTCCTCTCTCACACACTCAACATTTTCAGTTAGTTGTCAACTATTGTTATTTCTTCCTTCAAAACAACTTTTATATATGCACCCTACTCTCCACTTTACAGAGCTACTATCCTACTCAGGTCTAGGGTAATAGACCCTGAACTAGTAGTTCACCTGAACAACTGCAAAATTAAATCTCTCCTAAAACCAATCCAACTTCCACAAAGCCAGCAAAGTTTAGGTTGTTTTTATTATTATTATTATTATTATTATTATTATTATTACAGTTTTGTATTTACAAAGCATATGCATAGGTAATTTTTCCAACATTGACCCTTGCATAACCTTTTGTTGCAAATTTCCCCCTCCTTTCACCAACCCCCTTCCCTAGCTGGCAAGTAGTCCAATACATGTTAAATATGTTGAAATACATATTTGATCCAGTATATGTATACATATTTATAAAATTAAATTGTTGCACAAGAAAAATCAGATCAAGAAGGAAGAAAAAGAAAAACTGGGAAAGAAAACAAAATGCAAGCAAATAACAATAGAAAAAGTGAGAATGCTATGTGGTATTCCACACTCTGTTCCCATAGTTCTCTCTCTGGGTGTGGGAGGGCTCTCTTCACTGCACTAGTGGAACTGGTTTGAATCATCTCATTGTTGAAGAGGGCCACGTCCATCAGAATTGATCATTGTATAGTCTTCTTGTTGCCATATACAATGATCTCCTGATTCTGCTCATTTCATTTAGCATCAGTTCATGTAAGTCTCTCCAGGCCTCTTTAAAATCATCCTGTGATCATTTCTTACAGAACAATAATATTCCATAATATTCATATACCACAATTTATTCAGCCATTCTCCAATTGACGAGCGTCCACTCAGTTTCCAGTTTCTGGCCACTACAAAGAGGGCTGCCACAAACATTCTTGCACATGTGGGTCCCTTTCCCTTCTTTATGATCTCTTTGGGATATAAGCCCAGTAGTAACACTGCTGGATCAAGGGGTATGCACAGTTTGATAACTTTTTTGAGCATAGTTCCAAATTGCTCTCCAGAATGGTTGGATCCATTCACAGTTACACCAAGAATGCATCAGTGTCCCAGTTTTCCCACATCCCCTCCAACATTTGTCATTATCTAGCCAATCTGACAAATATGTAGTGGTATCTCAGAGTTGTCTTAAATTGCATTTCTCTGACCAATAGTGATTTGGAGCACCTTTTCATTGGCTACAAATAGTTTCAATTTCTTTATCTGAAAATTGTCTGTTCGTATACTTTGACCATTTATCAATTGGAGAATGGCTTGAACTATTATTATAAATTTTGAGTCAATTCTCTATATATTTTGGAAATGAGGCCTTTATCAGAACCTTTGATTGTAAAAATGTTTTCCCAGTATTGCTCCCCTTCTAAGCTTGTCTGCATTAGTTTTGTTTATACAAAAACTTTTTGACTTAATATAATCAAAATTATCTATTTTGTGATCAATAATGATCTCTAGTTCTTCTTTGGTCACAAATTCCTTCCTCCTCCACAAATATGAGAGATAAACTATCCCATGTTCTTTTAATTTGTTTATAATATCATTCTTTGTGTCTAGATCATGAACCCATTTTGGCTTTATCTTGGTATGTGGTTTTAGGTGTGGGTCATTGTCTAGTTTCTGTCATAATGGTTTCCAATTTTCCCGGGAGTTTTTGTCAAATAGTGAGTTCCTAGCTCAAGCTAGGTCTTTGGGTTTGTCAAACACTAAATTACAAGTCATTGACTATTTTGTCTTGTGATTCCACTGATCAACTAGTCTTATTAGCCAGTACCAAATGTCATATTTTGATGACTGCTGTTTTATAATATAGTTTTAGATCTGGTACAGTTAGGCCACCTTCGTTTGATTTTCTCTTCATTAATTCCTTTGAAATTCCTGACCTTTTGTTCTTCCAGATGAATTTTCTTATTATTTTTTTCTAGTTCAGTAAAATAGTTTCTTGGGAGTTTGATTGAAATAGCACTAAATAAATAGATTACGGAGTATTGTCATCAAAGTTTAGGCTTTTCTAAAGCTTAGATCTAACCACATCATGCCATATTCAATACATTACAGTGGGTCTAATTCTCTTTAGGATCAAAGATAAACTCTCCTTTTTGGCATTTAAAGCTCTTCAACTTTGCATCCCTCCTCCCATATTCACTCTATGGTCCTGACACACAGGTCAACTTGTTTTTTCTCACACACAAGAATCAGGTCTCCAGGCCTTTGCAGCAGCTACCTCCACATGTGCAACGTTTCTCCAACATAGCTCTGCCTTTTAGCTTCCTTGGCTTCTCTCAACACTCAACTCAGATCGTACCTTCTACAGGAAAACTGCAAGAAAATTATACCCAACTGCTAGTGATTTCTTCAATGAGACAGTTGTCTATTCACTGTATATTTCTTGTATGCATTTCTTGTATGCACCTAGTTTATTATGTGTTGAATCCCCTTAAGAATACAACCTCCTTGAAGATATGAACTGTTTTGATCATTATATACCCTGGGCTTAGGGGATGCTAGGATGTAAATATATACTTAATGTTTATTGACTAAGGAGGTAGCTTTATCCTTCCTTTGCAAATTTAAAAATCAACATCATTTGTGAGAAAATATACATATATACATATATATATGGATAACTGCCTGCTAGATCAATTCATAGATACAAAACATCCCAATATATGAAGTACTGGGGGAAGGGAACCCTGACTGAATATCAGATGACTGGTACTAACTAGATTTAGAATGAGAATGATCTGAGTTCAAAATATGCCTCAGATATCTACTAGCTATGTTAGCTTTCCCATGCCTCAGTTTCTTCATCTGTCAAAATAAGGGGATTAGACTCAAGAGCCTCCAAGATCTCTTTCAGTTTAAATCTATGATACTCTGATCCTATGAATCAATACAATGTGCCTACATAATGTTTTCAAATATGTTTTCTCTAGTCTAGAGACAGTATTAAATCAAAAACTTAGTCCTTGGCCAAACTTGATGGCCATCTCCATTCTTTCTTTTGTCATAAAGCTTGTTATGAACTAATGAATACTTAATGCAGAAGAAGGGAACCCTGAACTCTCAATAAGTTTCTTGGAGCATTTGTAAGGTATTTTGAGGGCAAACTCACTTCAAAATCAGGCATACAGTAAGACTCTCTCCCTATTTCCTTTCCTCCC
This sequence comes from Sarcophilus harrisii, assembly GCF_902635505.1. Lineage (NCBI taxonomy): Eukaryota > Metazoa > Chordata > Mammalia > Dasyuromorphia > Dasyuridae > Sarcophilus > Sarcophilus harrisii. The sequence goes on from NC_045426.1 coordinate 103,893,167, forward strand.
TAAATCTCCTCCTTAACCAATTACATTGCTCAGAGATTCCAAGAAGATAACTATGGGCAGAGGTTACAGGTAACATCTTGCTTCCACACTAATTACTGCCCTGGTTAATAGGAGGCAAAGGAAATTAACACACATTAGAGACAAAATCTTTTTTGTAATCAAGGCAAGAGTGTGAGGCCTCTTTACTGCTCCTTTCTTCCCAAGATTGCATGACATCCAAAGTCACTCAGTGAACTAACAGAAGTTTGTCTCTAACCCCCAGAAATTTTTGCCTTCTTTCCTGTTCTCCTAAAGATTCAGCCAGTTGTTAAGAATATCTTTCAAAAAAATCTAATTTAGCTATGTTAAATTTGTGCATACAGATTTTCTGCCAAATAACTAATCTACAGAAACATTAGCCATCAAATATAATCATCACACTGACTTCTCCTTCTTTTAAATTTTAGAAAAAGAACACTTCTATACTTTCACAAAATTAAATTATCATTGAGGAAAGGGCTTCTCAGCCCTAAGGAAAAAGCTGTAGCAAATTCTGGGCAGTTCAAAATTGCCCCACTGGCCTTTTTACATAATATAATCAAAACAACTTTGTAATGTTTCTCTAATTCCTTATTAAATTCTTCACTCAGTACAGCTAATCTGCAGCGTAATAAAAATAGCATAACTAACATGGTTGTGTAAAATTAATATGGTAGTTGATAGTTTACCTTTGTTCTTTTTAAAACTGTATGCTCTTGTCACTTTATCTTGTTCCTTTATCACTTTTGATGAAAACTTACCTAGTTTTGTATCATTTTCCTATATATTTCAATGTCAGATTTCTTTCAGAGATACTTAATACAAAGATTTTTTTTCCCCCAATCAATATCTTCTCTTCCTCTTCTGGCTACATTAATTCTGTTTAGGCATTTAACAGAGCATCTTGATCGACTATTAGTGAAAAACTTATTATAATAAAAATGTGACTTTTTCATTTTGTAATCATTTCTACCCCTTGTCTTTTTATGACAACATTATCCCTTACCATGGTGAAGAAATGCATTTCCTCACATTTTAATCTAATGTTTTTTCTGAAAGAATATTCAATTAATATTGATATAATATGCATCTGTTAAGGAATTTCTGAAAGGAAGGCAATGTGCTAAACTGTCAAGATATAAAAGTGAAAACACTGCTCTCAAAATGGTTCAACATTAGGAAAAGAAATAACATATCTAAATTACTAAAAACTAAACACACAATATCACATAAATTTATAAATAGATGCAAAAAAGCTTTTATCAAAATACAACATTCGTTTCTTTTCCCTCCTCCTCCCCCAAAAATGATAAAGGCAGAAAGAAAATTTATTTAAATAAATGCAAAAATCATATGCAATGAGAATACACTAGAAGCTTTCCTAATAACTTCATGATTAAAACAAGGGTCTTCATCCTCTCCTCTAGTATTTTATTTGGTTCCAAAAATGTGAGCAATAGAAAGGCATTAAGATGCCTTATATATGCCTTAAATAGTACTTATATTTGTTGATAATCTGGTGGTTTTTATTTAGAAAATCCAGGATATTCTGCAAGTTACTGAGATAATTAATAGCTTCAGCAAAATTATTGGTTATAAAATAAACCCACAAAAGTCAGCAGCATTTCACTTTGAAAAAAAAATTGAAATACAAGAGACAATGATTAAAAAAAAAGAGATCCCATTCTAAACAAGTATAAAATGCATGAAACATTTGCTTGTGTGCTATTGAAAAATATAAAATACTATCTAGATTCAGTGACTTTAAGAACTTTTAAAGAAATGAAGAGCTTAAATTGCTGTGGGAATATTCAATACTTAATAAATTGGTGCTGTTAATACCATAAAAATTACAAGGCTACCAATATTAGTTAGCCTCAGTTAAATATCAGTTTTAAACCTACACAAATCAAGCTATTAAAAGAATATGTTATAGAATACAAAAGCTAAATCATTCGGAGAAATGAAATATCTAGGATAATGGGGAAAATGTGAGAATAAAAAGGAAATGACTTTACTAGAACTGAATAGTGAAACTTAGACAGCAAGAGGCTCCAAAACTATTTGATATTGATAAAAATTGAACATACTAACAAAGAAGGATCAAAATCAATGGACCTCAATAACCCAGTATTTTATAAACTAGGAAACAAATTATTTAAGAAAGACTTCCCCCTTTGATAAAAATGGCTAGAAAACTGGGAAGCAGTCTGACAGACATGAACTGGGTTTAGTCCTATTCCTTACAGCAAATTACATAATAAACTCTAATAGAAGTGACCTTAATATTAAATATAAAATAAACAATTAGAAGAAAAGCAAACCATATAGATTTCATAGGTGTGAAATGGTCTTAATAAAATAAAAGGCAATTCCAAAGATAAAATGCATAACTGTTTTATATGAAACCGAAAAGGTAGAAAGGGATGGGATACTGGGAGAAATTGTGGTAATACACAAAAGCAAAAAGTATCAATAAAAATTTTTTTTCAAATCAAAAATCAGTTCTTAATTTCAAAGAACTTACTTTCTTTGGAATTTCCTTTCTATTTAAATTACTTATCCTTTTGGAGTTTATTGTTTTGTTTGGTGTAAAATAAGCTATGATCTTTCATACTTCTTTCCAATTTTCCCAGATTTTTTTTTTCAAATAGTCATTCTGCCTAGACATTTATATTATTGGGTTTATTCAACACTGCCAAAATATTTCTTTGTTTTACTTCCCTAGCTTCTTATGCTGTTATTTTTTTAAACCAATAACAAAAAAAATTAAGTTTAAATTTTAAAAATTAATGAATATTGTTTTATAATATGATTTAAGATATTATAATGCTAGAACTCCTTTGTTCATATTTTTTCATTATTTGCCATGACTTTTTGTTCTTCCAAATTAATTTTATTTAATTTATCTAGTTTAGGTCACTATGTAATTTCACTGGCATAGTACCAAATCCAAGTAGCATCTTCAATTTTATTATACTGATTGGTATGACCCAATTAAGACGATAAGTGAATCTCTTTCCAATTATTTCAATATTATTTTTATTATAAAGACTATTTTGCAGTAGTACTTATATAATTTCAAATAGTGTAATAGATAATCACATTTATGCAGTTTGTAGTTCTTTTAGAGATATGTTTCTTTCATTTCCCCCAGTACCATATAGTACCAAATATCATACAGTTGTTTTAAGATTTTTGTGGAAGTGGATTGCGGGAAGATGGCAAAGGGTGTCAGAAATTTCCCCCACAAACAAAACAAAATTGTGCCTCAGGGCTTAGAGATTAAAAAATAAAGCAGACTTGAGGAAGAACACAGTTTCTTCCAGAACAACTAAAGAAGCTCAGAAGAAAGACCCCAGGATGGAGGATTAACCACTGTGAAATATAAATGCCTCCAGGCTAACTCAGGTGAACCAGCAAGCCAGGAATCCTGGAACTAGCTGGGTTTTGGGGTAATCTCAGCCTAAATCACAGGAATTCTTTAGCTCCCAGAGAGCATGGTGAATCTGGAGTCAGAGACCAAGAAGATAGAGACTTAAAGGAGCATTATGCACAACTATGCTGCTGAGACACAGCCCTGAATAAGACTGAACCAGAACAGCCTGCTAAGTAGGGCACCCTAAGCAGTGGGGCAGGGTAGCTACTAGCTGCAGGCACTTACAGGAGGATGGAGTTCTTGGCTTTGGGTTCCAAGTTAGAGGGAAAAGCTGAAAGAAAACTTAAAGCCAGAGGTACTATCTCCCCTCAATCTAGAACTGAAGTGATTACACTATTAAGTTCTTATCATTTAAAAAGAAAGAGAGAGAGCAAAGAAAGAACCCCACTCTAGAAAGTTATTGTGGGAATAGGGAAGAGTGAATTCATCTACAAAGGAGGCTTCTGAAGTAAAAACAAGCCTCCCCTATCCCAAAACCAGATATCCCTATCTGGTTAAATGGCTACCTAACCATAAAGAATTTATAGAAGAGCTCAAAAAAGACTAAAAATCAAATGAGAGAGATTAAAGAAAAAAAAATTTTTTTTAATTATGAAAAGGAAGTCAACCAACGAGGAAAAGGAAATCCTGAGTCTTAAAGAAGAAAATGATTCTTTGAAAGAGGAAGACAATGAGAGACCAAGAAATGACAAAACAAAATATAAAGAATGAAAAAATGGAAGAGAATAAGAAACATCTTGTAAGGAAAACAACAGATCAAGAAGAGTAAACATAAGTTTACCTGAAGACTATGACCAAAAAAAAATAATAACATTTAACACAATAATACATGAATTAAAGAAAATTTTCCTGAAATGGAAGAACAAAAGGGGAAAATAGAAACAGAGGAGAAAAATCACTCCAATCACCACTTAAAAGAGAGGCTATAAGAAAAACAAAAAAATATCATTGCTAAATTTCAAAACTTCCTGATCAAAGAGAAAAATTTAGAAGCAACAACAACAACAAAAAATATGCTGGAGCTACAATAAGAATTACAAAGGATTTATCAGCAGCTACAATAAAAGACTACAAAGTCTATGAATACTATAAATAATCAATCAAAAGAATTAAGGTTGTAGCCAAAATATTATATTCAGCAAAATTAAGTATAATAATACTGAATGAAAAAAATGGACTAATTAAACAAACTGTCAGATTTTCAGGATTTTATTGCAAACAAACCTCAACTCAATAGAAAAGAGCCAATATCAAAGACTAATTTCAACATATCCTTATTTATAAGGACAAAGTGTTTATTTTACACATGGAAAAGAAAGATTAGAGTAGAGCTGACTCAAAAAAGCAAAACTTTCAAGTTAAAAAGTAAAAAATGGTAATTATGCTGTAAGAATGAGGTGCAGAGGAAAGCTGACACAGAGGCATTAGGTGGGTGAGAGAAAGGCTAGTAGCTCTGAAAACCTACTCACAGTGGGAATGGGTTAAACAGGGAATAATATATACATGTAAATGGTCAGAAGAAATACAAGGACATCTCTCAGTGTCTCTTGGAAGAACTCTAGATGTGACTATATGACATTGGGAGATATTAACACAAAATTACCCAATTTGGCATGCCTTTATCAAGGAAGAGGATATTCTAAATGAGCAAAGCAGAATTGAAATAGCTCAAAAGAAATGTGTGTACGTAGAGAATCTAGATATTTACATGGACTATTTGTGCCTGACTTTTGATAAAGCATTGCAAATGCATTGTGGTCTGATTGTTGTAATTTGACTCTAACATATGAATTTATTTTTGATCCTCTTTAAGAACAAAGAATAAAAACAACCATGTATGTGCTTTGTTGAAGTAATTAATCATCACAATTATTTTCAAACTAAGAAACCCATATCATCTACAAATAGGATAATTTTGCTTAATTATTGTCAATATTCCTTTGATTAATTAGATTTCTTGCCAAAGCAAAAATTTCTATCAAATTTCTGTCAAACATAACAATGGAAAAGGAACATATCTTTCATCCCAGAATTAACTCTAATGCGAAAGTATAGAGTTTCATCAATGAAAAAAATGTTAACTCTTAGTTTTGGATAGTTTTTTGTCATATTAAGAAGGTCCCTTTCACAGTTAGACATTTTTTTGTATTTTTAGTGTAATGGAGAATTCCCTGATCAAAATGTAGTTTTCCTAAATAACCTGACAGTAGTTGAGAATCAAACTGAAAAAGTACCTCAACCAAAAATTCCTGATAGAATTTCAGGTCATTAGCCTTTAGATAGCTAATTTGATGGTTAGGCAATAAATAGAACACCAGGCCTGGAGTCAGGAAGATAATTGAGTTCAAATACTGCCTCAGATACCTATTAGCTGTGTGACCCTGAGTAAGTTACTTGCCTCTGTTTGCCTCAGTTTCCTTATCTGGAAAATTAGCTGGAGAAAGAAATAGCCAACCACTCCAAGAAAATCCCAAATGGGGTCATGAAGAGTCAGACACAACTGAAACAGAAACTGAACAATAACAACAAGCTATTAAACGAAGGCAAATGAAGAGCCACATGGCATTTCAAAAGTGATTGGCTGAGCATCGTCAATGGAATTGGTAACTTTTAAAAAGTGGTTTTATGCATCAGAAGATACTAAGGCTAGATCTTAAAGAGAAGAACTCTATAAAGATGAGATAAAGAGGGAACAGATTTTAAGAATGAGTGACTACTAGTCCAAAGGGAAAAAAAAATAAAATATGGAGTGCTATTCAGTGTTTCATTGAAGCTCAATTTGTACAGAACAGAATGCTAAAAGAGGTATATTACCCAATGATACCAGGAACATAGGTTGCAACCAAGATTGTGGGGTTTATATATTATCCTAAAGTCCAAGAATTTGTATCTTACTTAGTTATGCATAATCAAAACAAGGGTATAGTTTTACTTTTCTTCTTTCAGGGGTCCAGGAATGGGGATTAAGTGGGAGACGAATAGGAAAACATAAAATCAAAGTTACATATTTCCTAGCAACAACAGGAAGCCACCTGAGTAGAATGAAGTAGGGAGTCACATGATCAAGGATGTCGTTAAAAAAAAAAAAAGTTCTATGATAGCAGTGTGGAAGATGAGCTGGAACAGAAAATTACTTGAGGCAGGAAGACCAATGGGAGACTGCTGAAATAATCTAAGTAATCAGTGATAAAGGTTGGAACTAAAGTAGGACTGGATAAGAGAGATGATATGAGTTTGAAATAGAAAATTTATCAAATGCCAGTAAAGAGACAAAGCTGAAACTGAATGATTGGTGCTGCCTTCAATAAAAAGGTTTAGAAGAGCAAAAGGTTTAAAAGGGAAAATAAAGAGCTAACTTTGGACATGTTGAATGTAAATTCCTAAGATCTCTGTGAGAGGACACTAAAATCCTGGTAGTCTGCTTTTCTGAATTTCAAATCTAACATTCTCTTTTAGAAAAACCCACTATTCTGGACAGAGTTTCTCCTAAAACATTTTCATTATTTTTTCAGGAAGTTCTACTTTCCTCATAGTCTTTAACTTTTTTTAATTTTTTACAATTATTTTACTGTTCTTCTGACCTATTCTAGAATTTCTAACAGTTCAGTTATCATTGCATTGGATTTCATATTAATTTATCTCAGTGTTTAAGATGTTATTGCAGATTTGCAAGCTGATTTACTCTGGAACAATTTTTCATTATATTTGATTGTTTACTTAATTTTCTTTGTTTATAACTCTATTGGTTTTTCTGTGCCATGCCTATAGCAAAGAACATTTCAAATACTTCTCTGTCTTTCAACCATATACCCCATTACCTTTCAGTTTCTATATTTCCAAGATGCCAATCATCATAAAAAAACAAAATTGGGACAATTAGTGCCACTATAATTTCATGCTACAAAACCTCAAAAGGCTCAGAGGCTAGATTATTATTTTATCAACTGTAATATTTATCAACTCTCGATTGCATTTGGCAAAATAGTTGTTTCAAATCTTTTCAAATAATCTCAAAAATGAAATCTTACTCCATCTCCCTCACTTGGCAGACAAAGGTGAAATCGATTAATTCTCCTTTATGTCTACAAATCCTTATAATTAATCTCTCTCCTTTCTTCTAGGCTCAGGTAGTTCTTTGCAAAAATATTTTTTCCAGGTATTCCTTTCCAAGAATAATTATTTACAAGTGTCCTATACCATTCTCCCTCAGTCCTGTACCTGTCTTTCCATCAAATTCCAGCTTGCCATTGATTCCTTCACTTTATCTTACTTTACTTTTATTTTTTTAAAAAAGATATTCCCCTTGACCCTGCCATCCCTTCAAGCACAAAGCTAATACTCTTATTCACTGTCATAGTTCCTCTTATTCCTTCTCTGTCCATATCATTGTCCATTCTCTTATTTACACTTACTAATTAATGGCTATAGCTTTTCAATGTTCAAGTGTCCTCTGCACTGCTGGGATGCTATAATAGCCAGCCCTGAACAACTAATATTGCTTACATATTTTCTAGCCCATAGCAATAACTTCAATCAAATACCACTGTCCCCATACAAAGAAGCACCTCATTCTAAATCTTTATTTAGAATTTAGAATCTTTATTTAATTACCAGACCAATCTTCCAAATGCACAGATCTAAATACATCATTTCATTCCTTAAAAAAAAAAAAAAAAAAAAAAAAAAAAACTTCATTAATGGCATACTACAACTTTCTGTAGAATAAAGTACAAACTGCTTCTGTTTTGGGTTGGGTCTGAATCAAGTCAAGTCTCAAGTACTGATACTTTGTAATCAATATTACAAATAAATGAAAGGAAGAACCAAGATGGCAGAAGCAAGGAAGCACTAAGCCTAAGGTCTTCTGATATTGCTCTCCAAATGATTTTTTTTTAATTGCTCATATAAAATTCTGGAGCAGGAAAGCCAATGAAAGATCAGGGTGAGACATATTTCCAGCTAAGACAACTTTGAAGGTTGGAAAAAAGAAGCCTAGTACAATGAGGTAGTAGTCATCTCAGAGTCAATGCAACAGCAAGACTAACTGTGAGTCTTGGTGATGGCAATAGCAAGGAGCAGGGAGTTTGAGAAGATCTCACACTAGACACAGTAAGAGGAGCAGAAAACCTGTCAGAAAAAAACTACAGAGGATGCCTGTGCTAACATAGGACACAGGAAATAAATCCATTAGGCAGCTCTATTGTCTATACCCTTTTCTCAGATACAGTTCCAGTGCAGGGGTAAGTCTGCAATCATTAGGGAACCAAGAATAGCAGCATCACTGGAAATAGAAGAGAATAGATGTCCTGTTACAGTCCTAAGGAAGCAGGTGCCTGAAGGCCCTTAATACCAAGGAACATTAGTAAGAAGCTGGTGCCCTGTAAAGTAGTATCAACTATGTTCCCAAAGGGGTCCTCAGAGGGGCAGTATAGGGTGCAGAGGACCAAAGAAGCAGTAGAAAGGAAGCAGAAGCTCTGAGGAGGAGTACTGATTATAGTTATCAAGTGAGCAGAGCCCCCACAGAGGACCAGTATTACTAGAAGTTGTAAGGGAGCAACAACCACACCTCTCCCTGGATCACCTTGAAAGCACAGAATACTAACAAACCCCCAGAACTGCCTCTGAAAACAGGAGTGTGAAAAACCCTGAAGCTCTGGACACTCCACTCCCACCCCAAAAACAAAGACAAACTTTGACATAAAGTTCAAATTTAAGAAATAGGCTAGGGAAAAGAGCAAAAAAAACAACAATTACAAAAACTCCTACACCGACAAGGAAGTTTAAGACACAAACAAAACAACTATAAGCAAAACTCCAAAGGAAAAAAATGTATACTTGACACAAACCCAAAAAAGAATTCCTTTTTATTGTTCTTCACTTCTATCAAATTTGACTCTTATAACTCAATCTGGGATTTATTGATAAAGCTACTAGAATAGTATGCCACATCCTTTTCAGCTCATTTTACAGGTGAGAAAACTGAGGCAAGGAGGATTATATGACTTACCCAGTATTAAATAGGCACATTTGAACTCAGGTCTTCTTGACTCCAGTCATTTAAAAAAAAAAAAGAAAGAAAGAAAAAGAAAAGAAAAGAAAAAAGCTGCTATTAAAAAAATTTGTTTTAGAGGCAGCTAGGTGGCACAGTAGATACAGCACCAGCCCTGAAGTCAGGAGAACTTTAGTTCAAATGTGGCCTCAGACACTTAACACTTCCCAGATGTATGACCCTGAGCAAGTCACTTAATCCCAATTGCCTCAGCAAAATATATACATATACATATATATATGTATATATATATATTATATATATTTAAAGCAAGAGTGTTAGAGGAAAAATTGGAAAAGAAATGAAAGTAATATTAGAAAATTATATAAAGACAATAAACCAAGGGGAAGCCAAGATGGTAGAGAGAAGCCAGAAAGTTGCCTGAGCTCTCCCAAGTTTTTCTCAAAAATAAAGCAAAAGCAAGCCTCTAAACAGATTCTAGAGTAAAAGAACCCACAAAAAACATGGATTAAAACAATTTTCCAGTTCAAGGTAACTTAAAGGGACTTCAGGAAATGTCTCTTACTTGGTTAAAAAGGGAACACAGACCAGCTTAGGTGTGTGTGAGCAATCCAGCAAGAGACTCTTTCTTAGTCACAATGTGTGAACAGCAGAGGCCCTGCCTTAGCCAGCCTGTGGCTCAGCAGGCCATGTATGAGGCCTTAATCCACAGTGCAGAAGGCAAATTACAAGCTTTTGAACCTCCACATAGCATACCAGGCAAACTTAAAGCACAGTGGGAAAAGCTGTCCATTCTACCCGAGTGTGTAAAGCCAGTGACAAGGTCCCTGTACCCCTATAAAAGCAGCTAGGGGACAGTATCTCTTGTGTTTTAGGGGCAAAGCTCAGATTTTTTAAAATGAGCAAAAAGAGCCCTGACTGCAGAAAACTGCTATGGTGAAAGGAGAGACCAGAATATAAATACAGAATACCAAAATACCTACATGTAAAACTTCAAAGGGAGGACATGAAATTTTGTCAAGCTCAAAAGATCTTCTTGGAAGAACTCAAAAAAGATGTTAAAAATCAAGAAGGAGAGACAGAAGAAAATTGGAGAAAGAAATAAAAGCTATGCAGAAGAATTATGAAAAAATGTCAACAGCTTGGAAGCACAAAAATGAATGAAGAAAACAACTCAAAAAATATACTTAGCATGTATGGAGGAGGGAGGGGAATCCTCTGAAGAAAACAAAACTTAAAAAAACAGATCTGACAAAATTGGAAAAAAAATACACTGATGAAAACAACTTCTTTACACTGATGAAAACAACTCCTTTAAAAGCAGAATTGGCCAAATGGAAAAGGAGGTTAAAAAAAAAAAAAAAGCTAATAATTCATGAAAGAATAATTCATTAAAAATTAGAACTCAATAAATGGAAGGAAATGACTCAGTAAGACATCAAGAATCAGTCAAATAAATGTTTTTTTTTTTTTTTAAAACAGAAGAAAATGCAAAATACCTCTTTGAAAAAACTACTGACTGGAAAATAAATACAGACGAGATAATGTAAAAATTATTGAACTATTTGAAAGCCATAATAAAAAGGGATGGAGGTGAACCTGGACAACATCTTTCAAGAATTCATTAAGGAAATAGAAGAAAATGGCAAACACCTTCATTGGAAAAACAATCGACTTAGAAAAGAGATGCAGGAGAGATTATCTAAAGAATTATTAGACTACTAGACAGTCATGATCAAAAAAAGAGCCTGGACATTGTTCAAAAAATCATACAGGAAAACCACCCTGAACCAGAGGATTAACATCGTAATTGAAAAAATCTACCAGTCATCTCCTGAGACCCCAAAATGAAAATTTCAGAAAATTATAACTAAATTCCAGAATTATAAGGTCAAGATGAAAAGTAGCAAGAAATAAATTCAAAATTAAGGAACCATAGCCATGATTATACAGTATTTAGCAGTTTATATATTAAAGGATCAGAAGGCCTAAAATATGATCAGAACACAAAACAACCAAGAATCAACTACCCAGCAAAATTGAGCATAATCTTTCAGGGAAAAAGGCGGATGTTCAGTGAAATAGGGGGCTTTTCAATTATTTCTGATAAAAATACCAGAGCTGAACAGAAAATTCAATCTTCAAATACGAGACTCAAGAGAAGGTTTACAAAGATAAACAGGAATGGAAAAAAATGTTATTTAAAGGGTAAAAATTGTTTAAATCTATAATGGGAAGATGAAAACTTGTAACTCTTGAGAACAGTACCTTTATTAGAGCAGTTAGAAGGAGTATATATGTATATATAAGGAGTGGATATAAGTTGACTTTGATCTGATGATAGAAAAAAAGAAACTAAGGAGTGGGAAAAGGATTATACTGGGAGAAAAGAGAAAAATAAAATGGAATAAATTATATCACATGAAAAAGAACAAAAAACATTAAAGTAAAAAGGAAAAAGGGAAGGGCATAAACATTGTTTTAACCTAATCTCATCAGTTTGGGCTCAAAGAGGAAATAACATACACATTTAGTTGGATAAAGAAATTTATCTTACCCTATAGGAAAATAGGAGGGGAAATTGGGGGGGGGGGGGGAAGAAAGGGAGTGGATAAAAGGGAAGGCAAAAGTAGTAGGAGAAAGGGGAGGGGAGGGGCTGATAGAAGGGAAGAGTGAGGAAGATGGAGGTCAGAAGCAAAAGATTGGAGAGGAAGGAAAGGGTAAAAGTTAAGAAAAAAGTATAAATGGGGAAAAATACGATGGAAGAAAACACACAGCTAGTAATCATAACTGTGATATGAATGTGATAAACTCTAATAAACTTGAAGTGAATAGCAGAGAGGATAAAAACCAAAAGCCTACAATCTATCGTTTGCAAGAAACACACACATCTGAATCAGAAATATATGGAGAAGGAAAGGTAAAAGGCTAGAGCAGAATGTATTATGCTTCAGCTGAAATAAAAAATAAAAATAAAAAAGCAGGGGTAGCGATTCTGAGATCAGACTAAGCAAAAGAAAAAAAAATATTTCTAATTAAAAGAGATAAGAAGGGAAACTATATCTTGCTAAAGGATACTATAGATAGTGAAGTAATATCAATACTAACCAACTATCTATATATATATGTGTAATTTTGTGTGTGTGTGTATAAACCCCTCTCTCAGAACTAGATAAATCTAACCACAAAATAAACAAGAAGTTAAGGAGGTGAAAACAATTTTAGAAAAGTTAGATATGACTGGAAAAAAAATGAATAGGGATAATAAGAAATATACCTTTTTTCTCAGCAGTACATGGCACCTACACAAAAATTAGCCATTCGTTAGGGCATAAAAACCTCACAGTTAGATGTAGAAAAGTAGAAACACTAAATGCACCCCTTTCAGATCATGAGGCAATTAAAATTACATGTAATATGGGGCCATGGAAAAATAGAGCAAAAATTAATTGGAAACTAAATAACATAATACTAAAGAGTTAATGGGTCAAACATCAAATCACAGAAAAATAATTTCATCCAAGAGAATTACAATGAGGCAACATATATATATATATATATATGTACACACATACACACACACACACACACACACACAAATATGTATACATGTACTTATATACATCCACAGAATTTTGTGGAGGAAAAAGATAAAAAGAGAGAAGAGAATAAAGAAAACAAGATGAAAAGAAATGCAATTATTAATCATAATTATGCATGTGAATGGGATGAACTCACCTATAAAACAGAAGCCGATGGGAAAATGGATTAGAAACTAGATCTGACAATATGTTGCTTATATTGAAACACACATATGGCCCATATATGGGCCAGAACGCTATATTTGAAACAAGGATTCTTACAAGATCTTGTCAGTGGAACTGATAAGACAATGGTTATTTATTTTAGCATGGTGATTAATAGTTCTCTAGTTCAATACATGTACTTTGTATTTAATATAGTTCTACAAAACTGACATCTATTCAAGAAGATTCACAGTTATAATAATGTAATTACTAAATAGAATATATAAACTGGGACAAACTCAGCCAGACAGATTCATTCCATCTCATACCACCATGGTGGCTGGCCTCTCTTCCTGCATTTCCTCCACTGAGACCAAGCTAGCTCAGACTCCAGGCAAGGAGATAATAAAGAATTTGGACTTACAGGTATACTTATTGTGTATCTAATTTATATTTTAATATATTTAACATCTACTGGTCATCCTGCCATCTAGGGGAGGGATTGGGGGGGGAGTAAGAGGTGAAAAATTGGAACAAGAGGTTTGGCAATTGTTAACGCTGTAAAGTTACCCATGTATATATCCTGTAAATAAAAGGCTATTAAATAAAAAAATAAAAAAAAATAAAAAAAAAAGGAATTTGGACTTAATACCTGGATATTCTTGTGGTAATTACTGAAACAAAGGGTGCTCCAAGACCTCCTGAAAACCAAACAGAATACTACATATATACACATAGTTAAAATAAGGGGAGGAGCAGAAATCTATTATATTTCACCTGAAATTTTTAAAAAAGCAGATAGCAATCATGTTCTCATATAAAGCAAAGACAAAAACAGACCAAAACTATATTAGTAGGAGATCACAACTTTCCCCTCTCAGAGGCACATAAATATAATGATAACATTAAAAAGAAAAATTAAGGGAAAGAGCAGAATTATTAAAAGTCAGCCCCATAAGAAAAAACTCCAGGACCAGATGGATTAATAAGTTAATTCTAACAAATATTTAGGAGTAGTTAACTCTAATACTACATAAAGTATTTGAAAAATTAGATAAAGAGTTAAGTCATATTCTTTTTAATGATACAAAACAGTTTTAGTACCTAAAACAGAAGAATAAAAGCACAGGATTAAAGAAAAAGCCAATTTCCCTAATATTCATTAGGGAAAATTTTTTTCTGAAAAATTTTAAATCAAATACTATCAAGATTATAGCAATATATCACAAAGATCATACATTACAACCAGAATGGATTTATAACAGCAATGCAGCACTAATTCAATATTAGAAATAAGTATAATTGACCACATAAACAATAAAAACAACAAAAATCTTATATCACTAGATGCAGAAATTTTTTTTGACAAAATACAACATCCATTCCCTTAAAAAAAAAAAAACCTACAAAAAATAGGAATAAATGAAGCCTTTCTCAAAATGATAACTTAGTATTTAAAACCAAGAACAAGCATTATCTGCAAAGGTATAAACATGAAGCTTTCCCAGTAAGATAAGGGTAAGCAAAAATATCCATTATCACCACTATTATTCAATATTGTATTCAAAGAAAAGGAAAGTAAATCAATGGAATAAAAATGGGCTATGAGGAACAAAATCTATATATAAATGATATGATGATATATTCAGAAAATTAAAGAGACTCAATTAAAAAACTAGTTGAAATGATTAATGTTTAACAAATTTGAGGAATAAAAAAATAAACCCATATACATCATCCACATTTTTATCAACCATTGCACCATCTAGCTGCCCCAGCTACAGTTATTTTAAGAGGAATTTCCCTTTCTGTCTCTTCCTGTTAGGTTTTGTTGGGAATAGATAAAAATGTGGAAACAGTACCCCTGAAGTTAAGAGGATCTGAGATCAAATATGGCCTTAGACACTTGACACTAACTGTGTGACTGTGGGCAAGTCTTTTTAACCCTCATTGCCTCACAAAAAAATAATAATAATAAATAACTGATGATAATATAAAATATTTGAGAGTCTACCTGGCAAGACAAATCCAGGACTTCTATGAACACAATTATAACAAACTTCACACACAAAATCAGATCAAAATTAGAGAAATACTAATTACTCATGGACAGGTCAAGCCAATATAGTAAAAATGACAATTCTAACTAAATTAATTTGCTAATTCAGTGTCATATATATCAAACTACCAAAGAATTATTTGGCTAGAAAAAAAAAATCAATGACCCCAAAAAAAAATTAAATTGAAGGATGGTAGCCCAGCTGTTCCAGATTTCAAACTAAACTGCAAAGTGATAATCATCAAAACAATTTAGTACTAGCTAAGAAATAGAACAGTGAATTAATGGAATATATTTATACAAAACAGAGTTGTAAATGGCTCTTGTCTAGGGGTCAAGAACTTACTACTGACAAAAATTGCTGTGAAAGCCATAAAGCAGTTTGACAGAAACTAGACAATGGACCAACAACTCACACCATATCAAAATGAGGTCAAAATTGATAAATGATTTAAACATAAAATAAATTAGGTTAGTATAGGAAAATGTGCCTGTCAGATCTATGGATAAGGGAAGAGTTTACAACCAAGTTAAAAATAGTTCATAAGAAGTAAAATGGATAATTCTGATTACATGAAATTAAAAATGTTTTACACAAACAATACCAATTCAGTCAAAATTAAAACTAAAGTAAAAATATTATAGCAAATTTTCTGATAAAAACCTCATTTGTCAAGTAAAGAACTTGGACAAATTTATAAAAATAAGAGATATTCTCTAATTGATAGTCAAAGGATATTAATAGGCTATTTCAGAAAATGAAATTAAAGTTTTTAATACTCACCTTTTAAAAATGTTCTAAATCACTATTGATTAGAGAAATGAAATGTATAACAACTCTTGAGTTACTATCTCACACCTATCAGATTGGCTAACACAAGAGAAAAAGGAAATGATAAAGGCTGAAGTGGATGTAGAAAAACATGTACACTGATGCACTTTTTGAGGGAGTTCTTCAGTCATTCTAGAGGACAACATGGAAATATGCCCAAAGGGTAATAAAATTATGGATACCCTTTGGCCCAGTAACAACACTATTAAGTCTGCATGCCAGAGATTTCAAAGGAAAAGGAAAAGGAGCTATTTGTACAATACTTATAGCAACTCTTTTTGTGATGAAAAAGAACTAACAATTGAGGGGATGAGCAAAATCCTCTGCCCCGAATTATACTTTCTAGTTCATAAATCAAGTCTCTCTTAACTCCTGGAAATCCTCATAGTGATTTTATTACATCTAAGTGACCAAGAAGTGATGCAAAAAATCTGATTCTCTAGTCCCTTGAAGGGACCAGAATCAAGTCTCAAGAATAATTTCATTATCTTGCTTAGGAGGAAAATTAATGATAATTCAAGATCTTTCTTCTTGGGGATCTTTCATTCTCCACAGTGGTCAGCTGTGACCCCCAACTCCCCAGCAACCATGTTGAAGGGACCCACAGTTGGCATTGCTCTTGACACTATTTATTCCGTTTGGGAGTTGTCCAACATGGAAAAGTGGAGATCATTGCTAAGTACCAAAGAAACAAGACCACCCTCAGCTATGTTACTTTCAGACATGGAATTTTTAATTGGTGATCCTGCAAAAAATCAAATTGCAATGAACCCCATCAACAGACTTTGGGATGCCAAATGTCTGATTAGGTGGGGATCTGATGATGCAATTGTACAGTCAGACATGAAACATTGGCCTTTTATGGTGTTAAATGGTGCAGGTAGGCCCAAGGTCCCAGTGGAGTATAAAGGAGAGACCAAAGGTTTCTGTCCAGGAGTATCTTCTATGATCTTGACCAAGATAAAAGAAATTGCTGAAGCTTAACTTGGGAAGCCTGTCATAAATGCTGTGGTCAAAGTACCGGCCTACTTCAACAATTCCCAATGTTAGGCCACCCAAGATGCTGGAACCATCATTGGTCTCAATGTGTTCCAAACCATCACTAAGCCAGAGGCTGCTACTGTTGCTTATGGCTTGGACAAAAAGGTGTTGCCAAGAGAAATGTGTTGATCTTTGACCTTGGAGGTGCACTTTGGGTGTTTCCATCTTACCACTGAAGATGGCATTTTTGAAGTCAAGTCCATAGCTGGGGACACCCAGTTAGATGGAGAGGACTTTGTCATCACATGGTCAACCATTTTATTGCCAAGTCTGAGCTAATGCACAAGAAGGACTTCAGTGAGAACAAGAGGGCTGTTTACTGCACACCATCTCTCTTCTAGTACTAAGGCCAGGCCTGAAACTGACTCCCTTGCTGAAGGGATCTCTTCTATACATCAATCTCCCAAAGTTCAAAGAGCTGAATGCTGATCTCTTCCAGGGCACACACTGGACCCTGTGGAAAAAGCCTTAAAAGATTCTAGGCTAGAGAAATCACAGATTCATGACATTGTCCTGGTGCACGGTTCCACTCACATGCCCCAAATCCAGAAGCTTCTTCAAGACTTCTTCAATGGCAAGGGGTTCAAGAAGAGCATCATGGTGAGGCTGTTGCTTATGGTGCAACTGTCCAGGCTTCTATTTGTCTGGAGATATATCTGAAAATGTGCAGGACTTGCTCCTGTTGGATGTCACTCACTCCTTTCTCCTTGGAATTGAAAAGGCTGGAAGAGTTATAACAGTTATGACCAAACCAGCATTCCTACCAATCAGACTCAAATCTTTACCACTTATTCTGATGTGCTTATTCAGGTTTAGGAAGGTGAGAGAGCAATGACAAAGGATCACAACTTGCTTGGGAAGTCTGAGCTCACAGGAATCCCCCCAACTTCCAGAGGTGTTCCTCAGATTGAAGTAACATTTACCTCCTCAACTTTTCTACTGTAGACAATAGTACAGGCAAAGAAAAAAAGAACACCATCACCAAGGACAAAGGTCATCTGAGGAGGCTGAGAAATATAAGGCTGAAGATGGGAATCAGAGACCAAGATGTTTTCCAAGAATTCTCTTAAATCTTAACTTTCAACATGAAAGCTACTGTGAAAGATGAAAAATTTCAGGGCAAAACTGATGATGAAGGCAAACAGAAGATCCTTGACAAATGTAATGAAATAATCAGCTGGCTGGATAAGAACCAGACTGCTGAGAAGAATTTGAGCATCAGCAGAAAGAATTGGAGGTCTTCAACCCCATCATTACTAAACTGTACCAAAGTACAGGGGCCATGCCAGGAGGCATGCCTGGTGGGTTCCCAGAGGGTGGAGCAACCCAATCTGGAGGTGCTTCTTCTGGACCCACCACTGAAGAGGTTGACTAAATATACCAGAAGAAAGTGCATTCCATACTTTCCAAAAACTGAAGGATTCAAATTTGTAGTCAAGGAGATAGCAGTTGAAAAGTTACATTTAAGCTACTGTATAAATCTGGGCATTCTCAATGCTTGAATGTGTGCAAAGGGAAAGAAATTAATCAGTATAATGTAATAAATAAGTGGAAATGGGGGGGAAAAAAGTTTCTACAAGCTAGTCCCAATCAACCTTTTACATTATTCCTCTAAACTTAAACATGCCTGCCATTTAAAAATGTCAACCTATTGTTTCTGTCACATGATTTAAATCCACAGATAACCAATCTTTTCATCATCCAAATAAATTATGTAACTCTTTGCTAATATGATTAAATTTAGGTAGGCTTGCCATCTTTACAATATTGGAATGGTCCAACCATGTCTAGTTAAGATTTAGGTTTCTCTTTGCTTCTGTAAAAAAAAAAAAAAAAAAAAAAAAAAAAAAAAAAAAAGTTTTATACTTGTATTCACATAATTCCTGTGTCTTTGTAGGTGGACCCCAAGTATGAACTACATTTTACAGTTATTTTGAATAGAATGTCTCTTAATTTATCCTACTGAATATCAACAATATATAAAAGAAAGATAATTTATTTGGGTTTTATTATATATATTACTACCAAGCAAAGATATTCCAATTGTACTTTAAAATAAAATCTCAGGGTTCTCTAAGTAGATCATCATCCACCATACACAATAATTTTGTTTCCTTTTTTGCCTATATATATTCTCTTAATTTCATTTTCTTTGATTAGTGGTATAGATAGCATTTTTAGTATTTTAGAATTATATCAATTAAATAAGAGTGATGCTGGTGAATAGAACCTTGTGCCAAGATGGTCCTTCAATAAGAGGTAAGTAACCCAGCTCTCATATACTTACTCCAACAAAAACTTACAATACATACCAAGACAAATAATGATCAATAAACTGGATAAGAAAATACAAAAATTGAAATCTTTGAGCGCATATCTGCACATAATTAATCTACAGTGTATAAGCAAGAAAAAGGGACAATATCCAAAAAAAATGCTGTCAGCACTTCAGTGGAACTAGAGACTGAACACAGTAGCCCATAAGCTCTGTGTCTAGAAATATTAACAGCGGAGTACAAAAAACATTTTTTTTTTCAAATTCTTTTTCAGATAATTAGCAATGACTCTAGGTAAGTCATTTTTTATCTCATAGTCAGTTTCACCTATAAGATTAGCTCACAGATTTATTATCTGAATCCACTTTTCAAACCTTAAAGCACTATATAAAATGCTATTTGTTGTTGTAATTGCTACTATTATTTTTTTCAAACAATCAGATTAACTTTTCCTTTAAGTTATTAAATGTCATATTATTTGGTGTATATAAAAATAAGGACAAATATTATTTCATTATCTATGGTGCCTTTAAGCAAAGTGTAGTTCCTCTGATTATCTTTTTTAACTATTTCTATTTTTACTGTCGTTTTGTCTGAGAACAACTCCTACCTTTGCTTTTTTAGAGTTCATCTGAAGCACAATAGATTAGTTCCAGCATTTCAATGTTATGTAAATGCATGTAGAGTATGTTTCTTATATATGACATATTGTTCATGTTTTCTTGTCCTTTTTGTTAATTTCTTCATTTCATAGATGATTTTATCTCATTCATGTTCCTATGGGATAGTTAACTATATGACATCATCTTTTTTTTTTCATTTCTGCCACCCACTCTTTTATATGAAAAGTGTTCAAATGGAATGTGATAAAAACTAAGTATCTGTTATTGAAGGAATCTAATTTCTACTAGCCTATGCTTATTTTCTCATCTTGAATCTGGGTTTTTATACTTCTTTGCTTTCCTTTTAATATCAACCTCCAAAGTTAGTTTGTCTTATCTTTGTTTATTCTCACCCCCATTCTATCCTCATTCTTAATTCCCTCTCTTGCTCTTCCCTCTTCTTTCCAGGCTCTCTATTTTGGGGAAAGACTCTCTATGACCACATTTTATTCCCTTCTGGGCCATGTTTTTGACTCTCTGAATCTCAATACCCTAATTCAGTTGAAATCTCACTCTTAAATATCCCTATGCCAGCCTTTTCCTCCCATTTTCTTAGGGATAAGGAAAGATCTCAGTTTCAGATATAAGCTCACACCAACCATGGCTCACTCCCTGGCTGGATGCTATTCCAGCTAACTAGGTTTCAATACCATATACCTCCTCCCAATTTTGCCTACTTTTCTATCATTTTCCATTAGAATGTGCTTTTAATTTATATTTTCATCCTCAGTACTTGACACATGGTAAACACATAATAAATGCTTGCTACTAGCCTGCCTGACTTACAGTTTCTGTTATTTTTTAGTTTGGCATATGACTAAATTATCAATCTGTATATTCATGCATGAGTCTGTTTCCAATCCTACTTTGTCTGGCTCAGATAAGAAAGCTCAATGTAATGACCACACTTCCCAAGCAATTCTTCCATGTTTCTTTACTTTTCCTCTAAAGCACATCAATTATAAAGTATAATAAATTCTACCCTTTTTCCATAATTTATTCCTTTTTATTTTCCTTTCCTTTTCTCTCTTAAAACCACCAATACAAAATAATTCCCTGTCCAAATGTGCTTTATTTAACTTCTTCTGTGACTTTTGAAGATATTTAAGATTCTGAAGTCACTTGTCTCATATGCTCCATTAGAATATATGAATTTCATTCCCCCCCATTCTAATTGTTCAACTGCATTGATGTTTTTATTTTTATTTTGATTCATGTGTATACATTTCAATAGCTAGATGGCACAATAGACAGAGCACTGGCTTGAAATCAAGAAGACTCTGCCTCTTGAGTTCAAATCTGGCCTCAGACACAACTTGTGTGACCCAGGAATCTGTTTGCCTCAATTCCTCATCTATAAAATGAGCTAAGGAAAGAAATAGAAAACCACTACAGTATCTTTACCAAAAAGACCACAAACAGGGTCATAAGAATTGAACACAATTGAAAAGACGCAATAACAAGTAAGTATTTTCAAAGTTTCTACTAAATTCTTATTTTTTCATCAAGAATGTTTTATAATCCTTTAACCCATTAAAAATCCATCTTTCCATCAAGAACTATACTCTTGTCTCACAGATCATTCTTGGTTGCAAGCATGTCTTTTGTTTTCTGGAATACTATATTTCAAGAATTAATTTCTTTTATAGTGTTTAATGCCAAGTATTGTATGATCCTGAGTATGACTCTTTGATATTTGAATTCTTTTTTTCCTAATGAAGTATATTTTATTTTTGATCAAGCAGCTCTGGATTATAGCTGATATTCCTACAAGTTTTCATTTTGTGTTTTCAGCATAAAATAGACTCTTTCAACAATGATACTTTCCTCTAGTTCTAATAACTTCAAGTGTCTCATTTATGATTTCTTGAAATATGGTATCCAAACTTTTTTTTTTAAGGGAATCTGATGATTCTCAAATCATCTTTTTTCAGAACAGTTGGTCTTATAGTACACAATTTATATTTTATACAGATAGTAGACAAAGATTCTTAATGCTGCTGAGACATTAATTTCTGCTTATTCTCTTTTAATTTTAGGAATATACTTTTTTTGGCAAGGTTTCAACTTTCAGTTTAATGTCTCCCAAAGCTCTTTCATACTATTTCATTTGGCAATCACTTCAGCTCTCATGGATTTAAATATCATCTCTATGCCAATGAGGCCCAGATTCACTAATTCAACCCTATCCTCCACACCAACTTCCATTCCTACATCTCCAACTTCCCTTTAGACATTTCAAATTAGAAGTCCTATAAACAAGTTAAATTCAACACATCTGAAATTGAACTTATTAATTTTCTATTTAAGTCCTTCCCTCTTAACTTCCCTATTACTATAAGTTATCCAGGCTTGAAACCCAAGTATCATTTTCAACTTGTCAATTTTTCATCCACCCCACTTTTCTATATCAAAATCCTATAAATTTTGCTTTTACAACATCCCTTACCTATATTCCCTTTTCTCCTTGAGCACTACAACTATGCTGCTACAGTTTCTCATCACTTCACACCTAAATTATGACAGCTAATTATTAGTTGATCTCCCTGCCTCTCAGATTAATCCTACTTCAATCCAATCTCCAGCTTACTATCAGTGTTATAGGTTTTAAGAGCTTTATCATGCCAGATACCTAATCAATCCATTCCAGTGGTTCCCTATTATATCCAGAATCAAATATAAAATCTTCTGATTATGAAAGCTTTTCATAACCTAGCCCTTTTCTACCATTTCAATCTAACACCTTACCCTTCTCCATTTACTCAAAAATTGAAACTAACTTTGTTGCACAAGACATTCATATCTACTCTGTGTACTTTATCTGACAGTCATACCTAGAATGCTTTCCTTCTTCATCCAACTCCTGCTTCCTAAAAGTTCATCGTCTATAGGAACTTACAGGTCTTAGTTCATCTTAATGCAAACAACTTCTTTTTGAGACTCTCCAAACTACTCAGTATATATCTTCTTTTTAAAAAATTGTTTATATGCTTTCTCTACCCTCAGACTAAAGGCTTCTTGAACAGAGAACCTGTTTTCATCTTACTTTATATCCCCAGCTCTTAGCAAAGTAATTGGAATATAATAACCCCCCAATAAAACTTTGCTGACTTCACTTTTTCTTCTAGAGTTGTAATATTTTTTAAATCTCTCATTTCATTTCTTCAACTAGTCATTTTATCCTTTTAGCCAAACTACTTTTCCCAACATTAGGCCTATCTTTGTGGAGTTACTCTCTTCTGAATTTTTTTTTTTTTTTGAAAGTCTCTTAAACCATTTTTTTTCCCATAGAGTTTGATATCTTCTGTTTACTCATTTTTCTAGTCTCAGCTCCTAACTTGTCATTTAGGGCAGGAGGTATTTTCTTCTCTCTTCTTATATCCTTGGACCTCATTTCTCTTGGGTTTCTGCCACTTTCACCTCCCTTTGTATGTCTGGGCTCAAAGAAATGGCAAGTTTCAGCATCCGCAAAGTTCCTTAGATGGCTTACCAATTAGGTCTTTACCACCTTCTCCCCAAATTCCCAACTAGAGTATTTCATTGTTCTTAAATCACTTCTGAGACTTCTCCACTAGGGAAAGTTATAGTCTTTTCCAGATTATTTACACAAAACTCAGTTTTACTTTCCTAGAGGAAACTCTTCCAGAACTATACACTCTGGATTTTTTGTGCAGCCCAAGAC
This sequence comes from Sarcophilus harrisii, assembly GCF_902635505.1. Classification (NCBI taxonomy): domain Eukaryota; kingdom Metazoa; phylum Chordata; class Mammalia; order Dasyuromorphia; family Dasyuridae; genus Sarcophilus; species Sarcophilus harrisii. The sequence continues at coordinate 103,916,932 of NC_045426.1, forward strand.
TGGATTAAACTAACTAATAAACTCTGTTTTTCTTTTGATAATCTAGTGTCCTTTTTTAAAAAAAGATCACTGTTGAGATACATTCTATACAATGTAACAATATACCCTTTCATGTTGCCATCTAACCAAAACCTCCTCAATTTTTAAATGTTCAATTTGTTTACTAAGAAAAGATTTTTCCAAATTGCCTATTATATATTTATCCCAAAATTGGGCTAGTTAATTCTGCCTTAAAACAACAAAACCACCTACTCCTGCCATTTCTAAAGTTGAAATTAAGTAGGATCCCAATTATTTAGACCTCAGATCTTGAGTTTTCATTTCTATAACATGTATAAAATTTCTCTCAGATGCTCAATCTTTAGTTTTCATTTCTATACCATGTATAAAATTTCTCTCAGATGCTCAATCTTTTTAGCACACTTCATGTGCAGCAAACTACTTCACAATGAATTGGGAAAGAAGGTTGAAAGGAGAATAGTTATCTCAAATACATTGGTTTGATAATATATCAAAACCTTTATCATTTCAGATCAGCTCTGAAGATGTGAAAGGTCAGTTTTATTCTTGGAATGGCCCATCCTTCCAAACTATTCACAGGATAATCAATTTAGAGCAAGAAGAAGATATGAAGATTGTTTCCTCCAACCCATTCATTTTACAAATGAGAAAACTAAGGCCTAAACACTGAAGTAAATCTCACAAGTTCACAAAAATAATAAGCAAAAAAGCCTTAAGTCAGGCATTCAAATCTTTGAATTCAAATAAAGCATTTTTAATGTCCCATTTCAAGCTGATGATTATTACTTGGATAGTAGAGAAGAGAGCAAAAACAACAAAAAAGAAACTCACTTATTTTTAAGTAACTATAAAGTTTTCATTTTTTATTCTATATTCAGCAAACAAAATGGACATTTCCACATACACAGCATAAGAGAAAAAAATATGTTGTACAAGAAATTTCAGGTCTCTATTATGTACAGTTTGCTTTTCTTTGAAATGTATAATAAATCCAATATGCAATTTTCAGAGCTACTTTTGTCTGCGATTCTTTCTGGCCTTTTTTCTGTTTTCTTCTGTACATTTTTTAAAAGATGCTCCAATACCCTTTAGATATATATTTTATCTTTTGCTACTTTATTCTTATCCCCATTTTTCCTCCCACTTATATCTAATGGAAAAAAAGAAAAGGAAAACAAACAGAATTTCATAGTTAAGCAAAATCAACTTCCAAACTGGTCATATTTTTTTAAAAAGTAGGTCTCTACTTCTTGAATCCATCTCTTCATTGGTCCTCTGGAATTGTGATTGGCCATTGCACTGATATTTCATGGTTTTTTCCAATTTATCATTTTTTTTGGTTTTGTTTGACTGATTCTTGCTATCTCAATGAATCATTATTTTCTATTTGTTCAATTCTGATTTTTAATGAATTATTTTCTTCATTAGCTCTTTTTACTTCTTTTTGTATATGTTCAATTGAGTTTTTAAATGAGTTGTTTTGCTCTATGGAATTTTTTCCATTTCACTAATTTTTTTTTTAGTGAATTATTTTCTTTTTCCAATTCACAGTTCTAACTTTCTTGCAAATTCTTTGTCTTTTCCAATTCACAAATCCTACTTTCCTGAGATTTTTTTACTTTTTCCAATTCACAAATTCTGTTTCCCTGCACTTCCTAGGAATTTTTTACCTTTTCCAATTCATATTTCAGGAAGTTGTTGCTCTCTTGCAAAGCTTCTCTTTCCTTTCCCAATTTTTCTTCTAACTCTCTTTTGAGACGCTTAATGGTCTCTTCTAGGAAAGCGTTATATAAAGGGGGGGGGCAGGAAACATTCCCCTTTGGGGTATTATCTGGAGACTGTTTGCTATTAGTCTCCTCAGGTTTGCAAACCTGCTTTTTCTGTATAGAAGCTATTGATCGTCCTTTTCATTTTTTTACTCATTTTTAAAAGCTTTTAGGGTCTGCCTTCAGGGCAAGGGGGTTACCAGCTTCCTCTGCAAAGCAGGGAAAGATGTAAACAGGCTTCAGGCCACTAAGTATGGGAGTGCTCTGGGTAAAAGTTTCCCCTCCCCCAACTGGAAGTGATTCAGCACAGCCCAGCTACTTTAGTGCTCAGTGGAGAACCCACTATGTAGTTTAGAGACTGCCCTAAAGCTGGAGACTATGCAGTGAAAGTATCACTATCCAAGGCCAAAGCCCCTTGTGGGGCTGGGGGTATAGCAGCTGACCAGCAAATAGCCCGGCTCAGACTGGAAGTGTCTCTACCCAGACGCAAATTGCACTGAGCAAATTCTATTGCCCCAGGCTAAGCCCCCTCACTGTGCAGATTAAAGGTTGCCCCGGGCTGTTCCCCGCTGCCATGCAGGTTCGCAACTGCCCCAAAGAAAAGCCCCATACTGCGGCTTGGGACTGCAAGATTGTGCTGAGGTCTGTGCTGTCACTTCCAGTTTTGGGTGTATACACACTACCACCCAGTGGGCACAATATGTTAGCTTGTAGTTCTCTCCCTACTTGAGCTGATCTTCTCCCTGGCCCCTCAGGACAAACCTTTTCTGATGAAATTTCATATTTTCTTTGGCTGGTAAGTTGTTGTACTTCTAGTCTTCGTGGCCACTGGAGCGCTATTTTTGAGGCTGAATTTAATGTTGGTCTTGAGGGTAGGAGAGTTGCTTAGAAAGTCACATGTGCCTTCTCCGTCATCTTGGCTCTGCCCCCTATCAGCCATTGCACTGATAAGAATTACTATTACAGTATAAATTATTCTTTTACTTCTGCTTACGTTAAGAGACTTGCCCAGTTTCATACTGCTAGTAAGTGCTAAAGCATCCAAGGATTTGATTAAACTCAGGTCCTCCTGATTTCAGGGCTAGTGTTTTATTTACTGCACCATCTACCTCTCCTTACTTTTCTGTCTTAAATGTCTATATCTTTAGATCTTTGTTTCTGGTTTACTTAACAATTAAGTTCATAAAACATTCTTGCAAACTGAAGATCACACCTATTTTTAAATGGCTCATAAGTACTTCTCTTAAATGGTTCATACATACTGCCTCTTTTAGGAGGCAATTCTTAAGAGCCAGAAAAATTTAAGATGTCAACTGTTGCTGAAAATTCACTGATATCCAAAAACCATTTTCAATTTCAATCTGTCTTTTTTGATGCTTGCAAACAGTTTCAATTTTTCTCTTTTCTCTTCCCTCTTCAAAACATTAAATTTGTCACTCTTCTGGGGGAAGAGTGATTAAAAGCTGAAATACTTTATACTTTTCAGAATCTAGAGTTTTCTTTGCAGATTTAATAGTCCCCTCCTTTCTTTAAAATACCCAGATAATATGCTCTAATTCCAAATCAAGACAGTTGCATTGGTTGTACAATGGTTTTTACAACAGTAGCATGCATTTTTAAATATTAATTTCTGTCTTTCTAAATTGTTTGCATTCAAGGCTAATATAGAGAAATCTTGATTAAAGTATGCTTTACTGACAAAAACCAACTTTTTAAGTTTTTAAACATATTGTTCTGGTGTTAAATATTGAGTGGCAATGTGAAAATAAAGCTCATCAGCTATAATCTACACTTAATATTCCCCAGGACTAGTTTTATTTTAAGGGCTATCTTATTCTTCAAGTTCTTCTTGATGCAATACCAATTCCACAAATATACCCACCTCATGTTCTACAATTCTTAACATGACTTTTTTTCAGATAGTAGAAACATCTGGCCTGGGTCCAATGCTTAAGATTTTTCTTTTTTTCTTATCTTTTCCTTCATAAACACGCTGGGCTGAACTCATTGATTCCTTTCTTATATTACCCTAGGCAATTCTTTACAAAAATGTTTCCAATTTTTTTTTTTTTAATCCTGGCTAACAAAGCTAAATGGGTGGATCACTGAAATTTAGACCTGCTTAATGCTTGGGAGCCTTGCACATTCTATTTTTTAAAAGTTCTTCTAGAAAATGAAAAATAATTTCTAAAACAGATAGGACAAGCGGCCATAATCTACAAAATTTCATCTTAGTACCCAAATAACTATGGATTTATATTTAATATTTAAAATTTATTTTATTTAAACTACTTAAAAGCAAGGATTAAGTTTCACTCACCCTCAAGTTGCCCCTTGATTTAAACAAACTTCTCTTCTTTCAAGGTCAAGAAAAAAGTTCAAATTGTAAATTGTCTTTGGAATCTTACTGAAGTTGACTTTTAGCAATCTGATCCTTTTAAAACTACAGTGAAAAAAAATCTCCCTCCCTAAAAAAATAAAAGCAATCTATATGTAATCTTTTCTTCTCCTAAAACAAACTACGGTTTTGAGATACCACAAAGGCTTAAGATCCACAAAGACAATTCATGACTAGTTTATGGTTAAGGCTGATTATGTCTTATGACTATACTTATGTCCATGGTTATTTTTCATTGCCAAAAAAACAATAGGCCACATGGGCCTATTCATGCCCATGGTTCAGTTGAGTAGCCTAGTCAGAGGGACTGATCCTTGGTTCATAGATTCAATAAAGGTTTAGGAGTTCATAATAGGAATCCCTCTAACAATTCATGGCATCAAGCTGGTGGCCAATTTTAGTTATCTCACAAGTTGTCCAAGACATGGGTACTTTGGATACAAGTGAATTCCTCCTGGGAGGGGTGCAAAGTTCCCCTATTGACCCTCGCTTTCTTCAACTGGGTTGATAGTGCCATATTTTTCCAGCATAGGCGTAGATGTCCATAGGTTGAATCCTTTTTCCAGGGACACAATTTATGAGCAAATGGAGGCCAGTGTTTTAGGGCAAAATCTGAAGACCATCTCTCTAAGTAATTTAAACATAACAAAGTGGGAATCACAAGACAGACACCCAGATATTAAATAGTAGTAATAAAGCTTCAAAAAAGAAATTACTGGGGGGGGAAAAGAAATTAGTACATAAACACAAAAACAAAAATCTCTTTTTGGAACAATTTTGGGACTTACATTATCTTAGGTTGAATTTGCTCTATATATTTTGGTTATCCCCTCTTTCTCATCCTTTTCTTAAATGGGAAGTATGTATCCCTCTGAGCTTTAAAACTAAAATCTCTCTTGAAAAGAGAATTCTTCAAAAGTTTAAGAACTGAGTCAGGAACCCCCTTAGAGAAAATGAATTTTCTAAGATTTAATAATTCCCTTTAATAAGAAAGATGTGTCTTATTCTCAAAGGCCTCTACTGGAGTGGCAGCTATGTAAGTGAGAAGGAGACATATATGACAGATGCTATGAAAGTAAAAACAAGATTTGACAACAGATTATCTAGCTAAGGTGACTATGAGTGAGGAATTCAGAATGACACACGTGGATGACAAGTAGGTTGGCGATTACATTGATAGTATTAGGAAAGATAGAAAGAAGGGAGTCATGGAGGCAAAATATTGTTTTGGATTACTTACTTAAATACTTACAGGATACCCAATTTCAAATGTAAAAAATATAGTTGATGATATGGGGCCTGGAATTACAGAGTGAATTCAGGAAAAGTATTAGGGTTGGATATATTAGGGCAAATCACTTCACCTCTCCCTCCAGGAATCAACTGCAAAAACTGCAAAACCCATGAAAACTGATAAGATCATTAAATAAAATTATATAGAATAAAAAAGAGAGAAAGGCCCAAAATAGGACCACAGACATTTGATGGGTATGACATAGAGTCTGAGAAGAAATAGCCAAACAGGACACAATAGAATCATGAAACCTTAAGAGTGGAGAGAATATTTAGATGACCAAGACAAAGTTAAAGGGTAAAGAAAGATCAAGAAAGATAAGGATTGAGAAAAAGTTTATTCAATCTGGCAACTGGAAAAGCAGTGATAACTTTGGGGAAAAAGTAGTTTTAGCCAATTGATGAGATTGGAAGTTAAAAATGAAAGTTTAATAATAATAAGAGAAAATGAAGGCAACTAGTTACAAATGGTTTTCCAAGAAGTTCAGCAGCTAACAGCTAACAAGAATAATCAAGGATTAAGAATGGGTTAGATAAAGGACTACTTGTTCATAAATAGTAAGGAGAAGACAACCAATACAAAGAAACTGAAGATTAGAGATGGTAAAGTGTAGAGAGCTGGAACTCAGAAAGGGTGTATTTGAATCTAAGACAATAGAGTACTTAAGGCTAATTACCTACTCAAGGTGTGATAATGGTTCTATAAACATACGGTAATATGATGGCTCTCCTCAGGATTGACCCTTGCTGAATGTGTTATGATGAGGTAATCAGAGGCAAGGATTGGAGGGCTGAGGGAAAGGGTCAGCGCCTCTCTACCCCAGCACACTGAGGAGAGAGGACTTCAGGCTCCAGAGTCCAGGATTCATCTTTGGCAAGCCACATGGCAGTTTGCCTGCCTCCCTTCACTTCTCATTCTAAAGACCAAGGACTTTGACTGATCCTGACTTTGACTGATCCTGAGGCCCTCCAGAGAGCTAGCCTGGACATTATAGTAAGGTCTACTGGAGAATATAGAAGGGATTGAGATCAATGGTCCCTTGTAGAAGAAAGGCTAAGGCTTTTAGCATAGAGAAGGGCCACCTAGAGATGCTAAACAAGTCATAAAAGATTAAATCTCTTTTTACTCAGCCATTTAATTATGGCACTGTATGCAAGTGTAACTACACTTATGAACATAGCAATCATTTTCCCAAGTTCCTATTATATAGTGAAATGTTGTTGTGTATTTTTCTGTTAACTTATACTCCCTTTGAAGATTATAAATGTTGTCTGCAGGATGTGTCAGGTTTCTGATACAAAATTCTAAGGTACTTTCGAGAAACCTGCAAGCAGGACTGGTCCTTCTCTAAGGATAATACTTAAATCTTATCTAAAAATAAGTGGTTTTTGTCCCTCATTAACAGAGTTCAATGGAAATTAAAGATATTTCAATCTAAGCTAAGTTAAATGGGAGAAAAGGAGGATGAACTCTAAACAAGCACTTTTTCTTCTGTTGTATTTTCCTAGATAAGAAAGGCATATAAAAACATAAACACAATCATAGATACTGCTTTCTAAAAGATTACAATAGATTGAAAAAAAAAAATGATATGTTCACTAACATCTATAAACTATAGAAAATTATGATTAAGTCTAAATAAAAGGTACAGAGAAACTATGAAAAATATTAAGAATATATTATTTTGGGAGTTAGGGAGTCATCAAAATTTCATAGAAGACATGGGACCTGAGCTAGGCCTAGAGATTTCAAAAAAGAGAGATATATGGGGAAGTAAAAGTAACAGGAAGACCAAAAAGCAGCCAAAGTAGAATATTAAAAGAGCACCTTTTAAGTTAAAGAAGACCAATGTAATTAAAGTATTAGACCTAGAGTCAGGAAGATAAAGGCTCAAATCTCACTAAAGAGATTGACTTATTTGTGTGACCCCAGGGCAAATCACTTCACCTCTCCCTCAGTTACTTCATCTATAAAATGGGAGGTTGGATTTGGTGCTTTCAAGTCCCTTTAGCTCTAAATCTATGACCTATACACTGATAAAGCATGATAGCTACCAAGGTCATCTGATTGTAATGATATGATAAATAATAATAATTAAAAAAACACATACACACTTTTTTTTTCTGAGAGAATTGAGATTAAGTGAAAGAGGGCACTTAAGTAAACTTTTAAAAATATATTCCCTATCATAATTACACAGCTAGGAAGTATTAAGTGTCTGAGGCCACATTTGAACTCAGGTTCTCTCGACGTCAGGGCTGGTGCTCTATCTATCTACTGAGCCATCTAGCTGCCCTCCACACACACACTTTTATTTAAAAATCTACTTCATATGCCACAATGACTTTTTAAACACTGAAGGAAAAATGCAAAGAAATTAAAATGAAATTCTTTAATACTTCAAAGATTTCAATGACGCGGACATTTCTTTCATTGACACAGATCATCATCTCTCTTAGTAAATTTCTTCACAATTTACTGTGGCCAAAAAAAAAAATATCTGTGCAGTCAACTTGGTGATGAGCTTCTCTAAAATGATGTCGACTGATCTGAAATTACAGAATTCATTACCAAGCTTCCAAGCTTTTCCTCAAAGCTCTTCCAGCTTGGGAAGACTGTCAATAGGTTGAAGTAAATTAGAATTTCCTTAAAGAACTCAGTATCACGTCCTGCCACAGTGAGCTACTAGAGTAAGCCTTTAAACCAAATATTACTACAACTAAACCTAGGACTCACCTTTCCACAACCAGACTGACTGCTTCTGTGAGATCTGGGTTTGCTGTATGGAGGCGCTTCCACAAAGACCACACAAATTCTTTATCAGCCTTAAAGAAAAAATAAAAGAAATTTCTCATTTTAAATATCATGCTTTTTAATGCAATAATTATAGATTAAGGAATTCTTGTTATTCAGTCATTTCAGTCACGTCACATCCAACTCTTAGTGACTCCATTTCTGGCTTCTTGGCAAAGGAAGATATAGAGTGGTTTGTCCACTCTATTTACTTTTCTAGCTCATTTTACAGCTGAGAAAACTGAGGCCAACAAGGTTAAGTGACTTGTTCAGGATCACACAGCTAGTAGAGTGTCAGAGGCTGGATTTGAATTCAGAAAGATGAGTCTTCCTGATTCCAGATCCAGTACTTACTGCACAAGTATGATGATCCCTAGTTTCCAAACTGTATACTATAAGCTGAAAGAGGGCACTTAAGTAAACTTTTAAAATATATTCCCTATCATAATTACAATATTTTCCATTCCTTTCAGCAAAATGATAATGCTAGATAATCAATCATATCTCCAACTGGAATGTAAAAGTATCCTATCATCAACAGCAGAGGGTTGTTTAAAAATTCAAATACCTCATCATTTACCTTATCTTGACTCCCATGGGTCTTTCATCCCATATGAAGGACCACACCTCCATACCACTGAACCAGAATGACCTGACAAAAGCAGTTACTTCACCTAACCTCATTGGAAATCTAGCAAAATAGAGCAAATCCATGCATGTGGAAGGTGTTAAAACTCAACTGCAATCAAATCCTTTAGTCAGGAGAAGGAAAAAAAAACCTTGCCCCAACACAAAGTCCTGAGGATGCCTGTGAAAAGTACCCAGATACAGTGAGCTGGAAGAAAAAATAAGCAATCTGGAAGAAAGGCCAGAAAAACTCCTGTCCAACCCTACTTCAACAGGAGACACGTAGTGAATGGAATAGTAAGGAGGTTAACAAAGAAAGTCAAACCCCTTCTTTACTCTCTTCCAAGGAGAAAAGGAAGTAGATGATTCAAAAAAGGAAGCTAAGACAAGAAGACAAAGAAAGGTCACACACACACACACACACTACTTAAAAGAAATAGATACAAACACTTTAAATGAAAACAAAAATTTCTACAGGCTTCTCTGAATTAACTAATCAACAGCAACAAATTTAAATGGATTAAAAGGAAAAAAGCAAAATTTTAATTGATGGAAATTTAGGAAGAAAATAAACTACCAAAAGGAATACCAAATATGAAGAATACAAAGAAACCAAAGAAATTTTGCATGAAAGTGATGTGGGGTGAAAAGAAACGAGTCAGATATAGAATATACACAATGATTAAAACAATGTCAATAATTCAATATGCAGTTAGGACATGTATACTTATATTGTATTTAATTTATCCTTTAACATTTAACATGTATTGATCAACCTGCCATCTGGGGTAGGGGATGGGGGGAAGGAAGGGGAAAATTGGAACAAAAGGTTTGGCAATTGTCAATGCTATAAAATTACCCATGCATAAAACTTGTAAATAAAAAGCTATAATAAAAAATAAATAAATAAATTCAATATGAAGACATAATAAACCTTTGGTCAAGTAATACCAAAACTGAAAGACATATTCCTTCAGACCCATTAATAATAGATAATCTATTTTCAGGGGAATATGAACTTTGTAAAAGGATTGTCTGAATAATTCTTGATATCTGTGAAGTCAAAATAAAAAGAAAACCATTTTAAAAATTAAAAAAATCTTAAATGGTGGGTGTCTTTACTACAAAGAGAACTTAAGTCCTTTAAATTTAAAATTTAATTTAAAAAGCAATACTCATATCCAAAAGCAATTCCCCTTCCTATTGAAAAATGAGTTCAGTTCAAAATCCAGTTATTAAATTGCTTATACCCTTTACCACTACTAGGTCTGTTTCCAAATATGATTATAGAGAAAAAAGGAAAAGAACCTGTATGTTCTAAAATGCTTATTGCAGATCTTTTTGTAGATGGCCAAGAATGGCAAAGAACTGGAAATTAGATGCCCATGATGTGGAGACAAGTTTTGGTACATGATTGTGATGGAATACTATTGTGGTATAAGAAATAACGAGCTTAATGACCTCAGAAAATTTGGAAAGACTTGCATAAATAATGAAGAGTGAAATGAGCATAACCAAGAGAACACTATATATAACAAGAATATTATTTTAAGAATAACTTTGAGGGAATAATTCATTTTAACTACTAAAAATACCTAAACTGACAGTAAAGAACATATGAAGGAAGATGCTATTTGCATTCAGAAAAAGAACTGGTAAATACATGCATAGAATAGCTTTACACTCACATAATGTACACACTTATTCGTGTCTAATGGGGGTAAAAGCACAGAAGGAAAATTTACATGATAAATTTATTATATATTTAAAAGGAATACAAGTGATATATAACAGATTTGCAATTTCATGTGCAAGCATCTTTTTTATTATATTATGGAACTGATTGTCTGAGAAGAAATGTTCAAAATATGTAACAAAAAATGCTCTCAATGACTGGGGGTGGGGGTGGGGGTGGGGTGGAAATGACTTAGTCATACAATAAAAGTGAAGACTAGCCAATGAAAATCTCATGTTCTTGACTGGTACGTTTTCGAGAGAACTAAAGGAAAACTCCTGATAGAATGGGTAGACTCTAGTAGAGCATTACACAAAGACAAATGAGAACCACACAGTATGGAGAAATTGTGGTAAATTGTAATCTTTAATGTTTCTGGAGGAAGTAACCACCCTGAACAGATAGAACACTGTGCCTGAAGTCAGGAAAACCTGAATTCAAATTCAACATCAGACATTTATTATAAGACAATAACTTGTTTGTCTCAATCTTCACAAGTGGAGAAAACAGTACCACCTACCTACCTACCTTTAAAGATGCCTAGCACAGTGTATGGCACATAGCAGGTATTATATAAATGTTTAATTCCCTTTTCTCTTTCACCCTCAATTAGATCATAGATTCATCAAAATTTCAAAATCAAAACAAAGCAATCTAGAAGATGTATTAAAGAAAGGAAAATAGGATAGCTGGAACAGGTAGGAGGAAAGATGGCATCAACTTTCCATAATCCCTGAAGAGATCAAAACATAGCCAAATTGGTCCTACTATGATTTGCTTCCCTTACACGGGAATGAAACATTTCTTGTGAAACAAGTTTTTTTCCGTTCTCACCAAATTATGTGAATAATTAAATATGAAATTATTTTTATGGGAATTTGCACAATATTGAAGCTTGTCCACAGGCATGTAAATCAAGAGCTATAGAAATTTTTCTGAAGATTAATTACAAATACTGTTAAAAACAATGTGGAGAAGTTCCAGGTCTTCATGAATCATTCTTCAAAATTGTCAAGCCCTTGGCTGAAATTTGTCTGGTTATATGAAGGAAAAATTTTAATAAAAGTTGAAGAACTAAAGGCTTAAGGCCTATATCCTGAGAACTGGGAGTCCTTGGGTAAGTCACTTAACCTCTGTTTCAGTTTTTTAATTCATCTTCTTTCATTGGTAAAATATCAAATAATAAACATTTATTAAGTACCTACACTAAGTGCCTGGTACTGTGTTAAGTGCTAGTAACACTTCACATAATTTCTGTGACTCGAAGGCCTTATAAGTCCTAAAACTATATAAATTTGAATTTTCTGCTATAGCTATCATTAATAGTTTCATTTAAATATTAACTAATTAATGAATTAATTGTAGGTTCACAATAATCAACATAATCATCAGCTTTCCCTTCACTAATTCCTATTTCCCATCGACACACTATTTTCTATTCCTACAATACCAAATCACACTAACTAGTTACCCCCAGAACTTGTCATTTGGATAAAAAGCCAAAGGATTCTGAGGCAGCAGGATCCTTAGAACTCCCCACATACACACCCCTCATTTTGAAAGGGCTTCCAGTTGCCCCAGTTCATAATCTTGCTCTCTCTCACCCCACAAACCTAGTCAGTTGCCAAGTGCCGTCACTTCCACTTCCACCTCTCATCTGTCCTCCTTCCAGTTCTGAACTCTGATCCATTCATTCCCGCTCCCCCTTGCAGGAGCCTGAAGCGGGGGAGAGGGGAGGGCAAGTGAGAGCAAGGCTTGAAAGGTCACATCGGGTCTTGGGCCCCTGGGGTTAAGGCCTGGGAATCCCAACTCCACTTTCACCTCTCTGGATCACGGGGTCTTAGTCGGTCAGAGGAGGCAGCAAGAATAAACCTTCTCTACCAGTTCCTGTCAACTCTTTAGTCTCTGGGTGAGAAGGATGCACTGGGAGCTCAGTCCTGTGAAGGTGGAAAGGATGGGGGAGTGGGGAAGAGGAGGACAGAGTCAAGAGGAGGGAAAGGGAGGGAACTAGAGGGAAAAGAAAGGGGGAGGGAAAGAGGGAAATGGGAAGGAAGAGGAGGGGAAGGAGAAGAGGAAGGCAAGGAAACAAGGGAGAAGAGGGAGAAGGAAAGGACGGAATGGGAAGGAGGGGGAGAAGGAAATAGGAGAAGGGATGAGAGAAGAAAGGGAAGGGAGGAAGAATAAGGAAAGAGGAAGAAGGTGAGGGAAAACAGAAAGGAGAGAAGGAAGAAGAGAAGGGAGAGGGGTAACTAGTAAGGAGGAATGGAAGGAGGAAAAGAGGATTTGAAGGAGAAGAAATAGGGGAGGGGAAGAAAAAAGAGAGAAAGAGAAGAAAAGAGGAGGGAAGAATGAGGAGGAGGAGGGGAAGTGAAGGAAGGGAAGGAAAAGGAAGCAGAAGAGGAGAAAAAGGAATGGAAGAGGTAAGGAGAGGGAGAGAAGGAGGAAGAAAGGGGAGGGGAAAGAAGGGGGAGAGAGGGGAGAACCAAGGGAGAAGGAGGGAAAGAAAGGAAGGCGGGGGAAGGGAGGGGGAGGGAAAAGGGGAAAGAAGGGGAGGGACAAGGGGAGGAGAGAAAGGGACAGAGGGAGAAGGGGGAGGTGCAGGAGGAGGAGGAGGAGGGAGCGCGCTGGCCCTAGGCCCCGGGAGCCCAGCGCGCCGAGGCCAGGTGGAGTCCTCAGTACCTGGCACTGGCACAGCTCCTCCCGGACGCTTCTCAGCTCTTCCTCCAGCAGCTGCAGCGGGTCCAAAGACGCTCCCTCCACAGAGCTCCTCCCCCCGGGAGAGGGAGTGGGGGGGAATGCCTGGTGGGGCTTGGCCCCCGACCCGGGCCTGGGCCCCTTCGCCACCCCGCCCGCCGCCGCCACCTTCCCCGGCCGGGGCTTCCCTCAGCCCAGCCAGTCAACTTCACATTGGCCCGCTGCGCGCTCTGGCCCGGGGCCCGCTGGGCCCGACTCCGGAACGCCCCCCGCCCCCCGCCCCAAATTTGGGGAGAGCTGCACCAACGGCCTGAGGGGGGCGGGGAACGGGACGCCACCGCGGGCAGGCCGACGCTAACCGGTCAAGTTTCCTTCTCGAAACTCCGCCCCCCCGGCCCCATCCCGGGACCCCCGGAGCTTCAAGCTGCGCGTGCGCGGCCCTTTTCCCGCCTCGGCCAGTTAGCTCTCGCGCTGCCTCTCCCACCCCACCCCCACCCCCGCTTCCCTCCCCTCCCCCCCACGCACGCACCATCACCTCGCCGCCTTCCTCAGTCTCCCAGGTTCAGTGCGTGCGTCCTCGAAGGATTCTGAGCGAGCCGCTGCGCAGGCGCGGTGGGAAGAGCCGCGCACGTGGGCTGGGAGACCTCGTTTGGAATGACGCCCTTTGGTCGAGTCGTTTCGCGCCTGCCTCGTGTTCCCCTTTTGCTGCGTGTGTAAAAAGGGGCTGGAGCACGGGGAGATCCGCTTCTGCTCCAACAGGGCTCTGCCAAACTTGGGGCTTCTCCCCTGGCGCCAGCCTGAGTTCTCGCCTTCATTCAGCGGATTTCCCCATTTCTCCCCCCTTCTCCTGGCAGTCTTAATGAGTTCCGTGGCTCTTAGCCCCAGCTTTGGGACGCGCGCCTGATCATTTGCAAAGTTTAAGAAAATCCCTGTCTTTGTTTCTTATGGAATAAGATCTGCCCGTTTGCTGGTCTCCAATTCAACATTCCAAGTTTTTCAATCCCTTTCCACAGCTTTGCTTTGTTTTTTTTTTTTTTTTTTCCCACCCTATACCCTCCCCCATACCTGGAATTAAATTATATCTTGCCTCTACTTTGCGGAATTGCTAACTTCCTTCGAGGCTCACCTTATGCACCTTATTCTGTTAAGTGTTTTGTGAAGTGTTCAGGGATCCCTCTGATTTCAAATCATTATTTCAAATCAAATGCATTTTCTTGTCTAAGTGTGGCAGTCGTGTTAGAGTCTTATTATCTCCCTATGGGTTAGGGCTTCCCCGTTCTTTCTCTCTGTATTACTCAGCACACATAATGGGCAATTAAACGCTTCTTGAATTGGACCCTGGCGAATGAACTGGTGATTTTCCAACTGATATCATCCTTAAAATATAGTTCAGAACTGAATGGATTGTGGTTAAAGTTACATGGTGGAAAAAGTAAGTTCAATGTCAGGCAAAAACTTCCTAGGAATCAGAGCAATCCAAGAATAGAAAGGACTCATTGGGAATCTAGTAGATTCCTCCACTTTGGCTCATATTTTATACTCTTTTGAAATCTATTGAAACTGATTCTCAAGAATCTTAAAATCTGGAAATTTCCCCTTTCTAATCCTGCTCTAATGAACAGATATTATTCCTCCATTTCTACATCTGCCTCCTTAGAACTTTCCCCGATCAGTTCACTTGTTAATATTTTGTCCTGCCAGAACTTACTTAAGTGCACCAAGTTCTGACAAACATCCTCACAACCATGCCCAGTTGCTGAGGGATAAAGAAAAAGAGGGGAAGAAGGAGGAACAGGAAGAAGGATTTATTAAGTGGCTACTATGCACCACACAGTTCTATGTATGACTTACAAAAATTATCATTTGATCTTCACAACAACCCTGACAGATAGGTACTATTATTATTCCTATTTTACAATTGAGGAAGCTGAGATAAGCAGAGGTTAAGGCATTTGCCCAGGGTCACACACCCAGTAATTGTGTCAGACTGGATCTAAATTCAGATCTTCCTGACTCCAGGACCAGTGTTCTATTTACTGCTCTAACTGCCTCTGAAAAGGGCCATGAGAAAGCTGAGGGTGAAGATGGAAACAACGTTATATTGATGATAATCCATGACTTCCCTCTGTAGAGAAGCCTTATCAGAACTATGATATCCAGGTGTATAAGATCCTCCTCATGGAAAGGGTAAGACACTCTGACGTGCCCGGGTTAACAGAGATTCAATTAAATATAAATACTCCCTAGTTAGATAAGAAAAAACACTGTAGTTGGGAAGTTGAGATCCAGCAGCCTGAAAGCAAAGCTTATTCCATTTTCGAGAGGGATGAGGAAAGTAGGCATCTTTATAAAATTGATGAATCTCAGGCAGCTTTTTAAGTTGGTATTCAGCCCAGAATCTTGTGGTCTGAAATTGGATTGGCAGGAGCTTTTGCCCTGCCTGTCCCCTTGAACACTATGCAGGAATTGGAATGACTATGGTCTGGGAAGGTGGATATTTATTGCGTGCTTCCTATTGCATCCTGGGATTATCAAAAAAAAATTTGGTTTTTAAAGCTCTTCAAAAATCTAACTTTAAATACTTTTCTGTTCTAAAAGTACATTCCTTCCCTTCACACATTCTGTGATCAATTCTATTGGTTTTATTGTTGTTTTCAACATATAATGTCTTCCATCTCCATACTTTTATATCAACTATTTCCCCATATCTCATGTTTCCTTACCTCCACTTCTTAGGAGTAATTGTTTACTTTAAAACTCAAGTCCAGGAGCAGAGCCAAAATGGCATAATAGTGGTAAGAAGTACTCTGAGCTCTACACACCATCACCACCACCACATTCCTGCAAACAGAAAACAAGCTAAACTGAATCCTGATCAGGAAATCCAAGAAAAAAAGCAAGAGTCCTTTTTCCAGCTCAGTTGCACATAGGGAGATAGAGAGGTTTGTGGACACTTAGACACTAGGAGTGGAGCATTCCAACACAGAAAAAAGATGTTCCATCAGAACATATCAGTCTTCTATCAGGGACAAGTGCTAAGTGTCAGCTTTACAATTTACTAACTACTTCTAGGCAGCTACATTGAGGAATGGTTAAAGTGTAAACCCTGGAATCAAGAAGACTCATCTTTGTGAGTCCAAATCTGGCCTCAGACATTTACTAGCTGTGTGATCCTCAGCAAATCAGTTTCTTCACTTATAAAATGAGCTAGAAAAGGAAATGTCAGCCACTCCAATATCTTTGCCAAGAAAACCACAGTCAGACACAACTGAAATGATTAAACAACAATCACAACAGCAAAATAATAGGCACAAAATAGACAATAGGCACTAACTCAAACACAAAAAAAAAAGTACCCTGAAAATTAAAATATACCAAATTGAGCAATAACTCCATGAGAAAGTAAGAAATATTAAAACAAAGACAAATGACTGGGGGGGGGGGGGGGGGGGGGGGGGGGGAACAGAAAAAATACAAAATTGCTTATTAAACAAAAATTACATGGAGAATACATTTTAAAAAGAAAATTTAAGGATTTTTTGGACTACCTGAAAGCCATGACCAAATAAGAGTAAGCAAATTTCAAGAAATCATAAAATAAAATTATCTAGATCTTAAAACTAGAGGACAAAGTAAAAATAGAGGGATTCCCTGCCAAAATGAAAATTCACAGGAAAATTGTAGCCCAAATCTGAAGCTTCTCAATAAAAAAAAAAAAAAAAAAAAAATACAAGAAGCAACCAAAAAGAAGGTGAATTCAAGTACTGAGAACCCACAGTAAGGATCAAACAAAATTTAGCAGCTACCACTTAACAGAATCAGAAAGTTTGTAATACAGTTATTCTAGAACCCAAAGGAATACCTTATCCAACAAAATTAAATACAATCCTATAAGCAGAAAAAATAGATCTTTAATGAACAAGAGAGAGACAGAAGAGAGAGAGAGAGAATTGGGTAGAGATACACATTTCCTTCAACAAGAAAAACAGAAAAATATGAGGGAAAGTGAGGGGGGAAATTAGAAAAATAAAAGATGTAAAATTAGTCCTAAATGAAACCAGTTCTAAAACATATAATATTTTTTCTAGCCTGTTTTTGTAGTGGCAAAGAATTTGAAAGTGAAGGGGTACCCATCAACTACAGAATGACTGAAGAAGTTATGGTACTCAAATGTGAGTAATATTATTGTGCTAAAAGAAATTATAAAGGGATAGTTTCAAAGAAATCTGGAGAGAGCTATAGGAACTTATGCAAAATGAAGTGAAGAGAATCAGAAGAACTATTTATTCAGTACCAAATAGTATTGTAAAGACAAAAATTTTGAAGAGTTAGTAATTCTGATCAACACAATGACACAATTTCCAAGGCTGATGGTAAAAGATTACTCTGATAGAGAGGTGTAAGACTCAGAGTATAGAATTAACCATGTAAAATGAGAGAGAGAGAGAGAGAGAGAGAGAGAGAGAGAGAGAAAGAGAGAGAGAGATTTTTTTTCCCCAGAAGCTTACTCCCTTTTCCTTCCTTCCCCCTGTCTTTTAGGTTTAAAAAATCGATATTATTGGCTAATTGACATATTAATAGTGTAACAAGCAATATTTAAATTTTTGACCAATATAACAGCTCTAAGAAAGATCATAAGCAAAGTAACCTTAAGCTGGCAATAAGAAAGATCATAAGCAAAGTAACCTTAAACTGTCAACTTTAGCTTCTGACTTTTCCTCAGAAACTGGAACAATTCTACCATTAAGATGTCTCAAGATGGCATTTAGAATTGCTTCTTAAGATATCTTTTCCACATCACTTCTTCCTTACAGATTAGAGTTAAAAATCAGTACTCTCCAAATGTTTCTTTATTCTTTCTCAAAAATAAGTTAGATTCCCCAATTTCCAAGGAAAAGAGTTCTCACAGTCCTGAGTTTCAGCTCAATGATGACAACAAACTAATTCCAACTAACAACTAAACTATCTGATCTCATGAGTCTATTCTCTTTTAACAACACAATAATAATATTCATAATTTCTGTGGAAAGAGCTATGAAAACGGATGCTTTATGGATATATATATATAGTCTCCCCCAGTAGAGTGTTAAATATTCTGAGGGCAGGAACTATTTCATTTTTAGTTTTGTATTTGGCATTTAATAGGTGCTTAATGCTTTTTGATTGACTGTATTAGCATCAATCTGATTTAATTTATTATTTTCATTCTGATTAAAATTTTATACAGCAAATCTTATGTCACCTTGAATAAGAATCAACAGGTATAAAACAAAAGAAAGAATTCCTCCTAAGTAGGTTAAGGTCTGAGTGATGAAAAGAGACCTAATGTCTAGACCAATGGTTCTCAAAGTAG
Source organism: Sarcophilus harrisii (assembly GCF_902635505.1). Taxonomy (NCBI): domain Eukaryota; kingdom Metazoa; phylum Chordata; class Mammalia; order Dasyuromorphia; family Dasyuridae; genus Sarcophilus; species Sarcophilus harrisii. The sequence continues at coordinate 103,935,613 of NC_045426.1, forward strand.
GATCCAGAGAATCATGGTCTCTGAAACCCTTTCAGAGGGTGTACAAATTCAAAGTTAGCTTTTATTTCTAATGTGTAAATATCTGTTAATATAACCCACATAAACAAAAACTCTTTAGACAGATCCTCAAGAATTTTTAATAGTGTAAAGATATTAGGAACAAAAGTTTGAGAACCACTGGTCTAGACTAACTTGAGAATATCCATACCACTCACAAAGGAGAGAATCTAAGGAATGATTGATATATAGTTTCTCTGAAGCTGAAGAAAAGTCTAGGTAGTTTGTCAGATAACTCAGAAAGTCATTTGGTGCTGGATGCAGTACATATATGCCCAAGGTCATAATGTTGGAAAGAGCCAGGCTGTGGTCACAATGTCCTCTGTGTCATGGAGAAACTCAGTAGAATGTAAGATCTTTGGGGACACAGATAATTTCCTTTTATTCTCTATGTGCTTTCCACATAGTAAGTGCTTAATATAGTTTTTCTAATTAAAATGAATATACTTAGAACAAGGGATAGTTGGTAGATAACACAGGAATTCGCATATAGTAAGTAATTTTTAAAAATTACTGTATAACTGGTATATAACCTTTTCCAGTTATACATGATTTTAGTCATCTCTTTTATACTACTTTTCAGCTAAAAAATTAGGTAACTAATATGCTACTATTTAAACTTACCACGTGGCTTGTTTCACTCAAGATTAAGATACAACTATTGTTATATTCTCCCTTATGTTGAAACTTAAAGCCATCAGAATAAAAAACCTTTATGGAACTGCTAAATCAACAACTCACATTTAACCTCAGCTTTGTACTCCCCACAAAATCTTCAGAGTTATGTCTCCTGGCCAGCCACCCCAGGGACTGGATTCATTCTCCGGTTGTTGGTCATAGCAATTTTCTTCTCTAAGAAGTCCAGTAGCTGATATGGAGTCGACATCCTGCTAGGATAAACTATATTTTAAGCTAAACATCCTTTCATTAAAAGCCTTTCTAAGATTAGTACCTTTCCAATCCATCATTCTATATGAGTCTATTATGCACTGACATATATCCATTCCAAAATTCCAATGGTCAACCATAGCTGAGTTATGAACTATAGACACAGAAGATCAAATGAAATAACTGCAATGTCCCTTTCTCCTCTTCCTTTTCCCACCTTGGATCATATTTCTTCAAAATGATTTCCAAAGAAATGTTGATGCATTCCAAAATTTGTCAAATATTACTCATTCCTTCTATGGTAGGAAGAAGGTAGGGGAAGAGGGAACAGAGGTAGAACCAAATCTGCCTAGCAATTTCATTGCAGCTTGTTATTCACATACTTTACAATTCTGTTTTGGTGTTGTTAAGCTATTATTTTAGTTATTCAATAAATCCCATGGCCACTGAGGAAAAAAATATGTAAATTTTCTATCTTATGAATGAGATAGATCAGTGAGAAGGGAAATTCTCAATAGGGTATTAAAGCAGAAAGGAAGAAGGTTTTCCTGTTTTGGTAATTTTGTTCCATCTTCTCCTAGATGATCACAGAACCTGGGACCAACTGCCTACTAAGACGAGCCAGCAGGCAACCGAATTGGGAGTAGGTTAATCATATATGTTAGGAGCACCACCTGGTGAACAATTGAGGAGACTGCAACCCTGGGGGAAAGTTCCCTCAAGTCTACTGATAGATTACTTTCTGAGTAGTCACTGTGAGAGTGGCCTAAAGATAGCCCAATCTTATGGTCCAATTATATATTAAATCCCCAGCTGGTTAATTCCATGACATAATAAACTAATAATATGAGTCATAACCTAAATTATACATAAAGTCAGTCCCAGAATGCTAGGGTAGAAGAGTCAAAAAGTTTAAGAATGAGAGAAAAGGGACCCTAGAGGATAGGCTTCTCAGGATTGAACAGTTACATTCTAAAATAATTTTAACTATTTCACTCATACCCATTCATAACTCTCTCTCTGCATTATTACATATATGACAGATATTTTTACATTGTGTCCCAACGCACATATTTCCACATTTTTTTTTTAAATTCATTTTTTTTGTTTTTAAGGGAAGGCATGTCAGAGTAGGACATGAAGCACAGAAGTTAGGGCTATCTCCCAAAAGATAAATCAAAAAGGAAAAGGACCTACATGTACAAAGATATTTATAGCAGCTCTTTTCTCAGGGTAAAGAATAGGAAGCTGAGGGGATGCCCATTAGTGGGAGAAGGGTTGAATAAATTGTAGTATGTGACTATGATGGAATACTATTGTTCTATAAAAAATGATGATCAGGATATTCTCAAAAAAAAACACTGAAAGTCTTCCATGAGCCCATGTGAAGTAAAATGTACTATGTACAAAGCAAGAGATGATAAGCTATGAATGAACTTTGCTATTCTCACCAATACAATAACTAAGCTATTTTGAAGGACTTATGATGAAAAATGCTATCCATACCCAAAGAAAAGACTTAAGACTTATTATGTCTGGATACAGATTAAAGCATTTTTTTAAATTTTACATTTCTTAAGGGTTTTTTAGGGGAGGGGGATCTATGTTTTCTTTTACAACATAAATTTTGTAGAAATATTATGCACAATTTCATATGTCCCTTCTCAATGGATGGGGATGTAGGGAGGAAGATAGAAAATTTGTAACTCAAAGTTTTTAAAACAAATGTAAAAAAATTGTCCACTACAAAACTACTACAAAAATAAAATAAAATATTACAAAGCAAAAACATACTAATTGCAAAAAAAAGAAAGAAAACCATCTTTACTTGTAACAGGAAAAGTAATAAACCAGTAAAATAAATTTAAAAAAAAAAGAAAAGAAAGTGGTCAAGTAGCAGACATATTAGAGATAATCATATAAAAAGATGTTGAATAGTTCAATATTGGATTGAACAGTAAGAATGATGGATAATAGTTGGATCACCCAACAAACAGGTGTTATCTCACAAGGAAACAAAGAGCCAACCAGTAAAATTTTTTTGTAGTTCCTGAAAATCATATAGGTTGTAGCAGAAGAATTCTGGTTAATCTTTAAAAACCAATTCTCTGGGGGAAAAAAATGTACTCAGATTTAATCTTCAAAATTAACATTTCCTTCACCACTTTCTTAAGTCTAGATCAAGGACTCGCAACTACAATCCACAAAACAAATCTGGTTTGCTTTCTAACTTGTGAATTAAGAATAGTTCTATTTTTAAGAAAGTTTTATTGCATATAAAAATGTAAAAAACATTCTTCACTTTCTAGTCGCACAAAACATATGGTGGGTTGACTTCATAGTAGTTTGAATATCCCTACACTAAAATAAAACAATAAATGGAGCACTAATTTGTAGAATTTGTTGATGAATAAATGTTTACCTTGAAAATTTAACAACTGGCTCTCAAAAGTAGATCCCAGCACACTTGTTGAATGTAGGAATGAATCTATGATCATAGAATCATAAAGTATAAGAATATATAATTTAGCACAGAACAAAGTTATAAGTATTACATAGTGTACTATACATCAAGCACATAGTACCTTTCACTTACACTTCAACTACATGCACTAAGCACAAGTATGTATAAAAAATATCATTGATAGTATATAATATACATATTGTGGATCTCAAGTAGATCACAGGTCCAATGAAGTATAATTACACAAAGCATCACATTTTAGGGTTTCGTGAAATAAATGAATATCTAGATCACTTGGTGAAATATATGTGTGTGTGTCTGTGTGTGTGTGTGTGTGTGTGTGTACAAACACATGCAACATTAGCACATAAAACCAATAACTATAATTCAAGAAGTCTACTACATAACAAAAGTATTGTTACATTTACATGACAATTATGTTAAATTTATTACAACAATGTACATGGGTAACCTTTTTTCTAAATTAACCAGAAGCAAAATAAGCTAACTTAACATGGACCAAATTGTCCTGATACTTCTATTGTAACCTGACATTAATTTACCATAACTGCTGATATTATTCCAATCCTAATGATTTATTTAGAATGATCCAATCTCCCCTACACAAAAATACAAGAAGTAGAATTTTTAAAAATTCTGCAGTAGATTGTAATTCAAAAAAGCAAAAAAGCTTACTCCCTCAGAAAAAATCCACAAATTTTCAAAAAAGAAACATTATCAAAGAAATTAGCTCTCATATGTAATAAGAGTGCTTCTACTCAATGTGACAAGTTCCCATATGTGAATCTTTGGATAGGATAATCTCTGTAGGCTCCTAACACTAACATTTTCTATATAATTCCTAAATTCTAGGAATTATTCTTCACTTGAACCTGTTCTGATTCCACTGGGAGGGAAAACATTCTATGAAATACTGTGATGTAAAAAAAAATGCTTACAACCTTTCATTATATTCAAAAGCAAAACAATTTAATTTCTTAAAAATATAATAACATTAGCAGTTGCAGACACTGCAACATAAACTTCAGCAATATTAATAGTCATCCCCCTAGTTTTTATTAACTTCAGTGTAGTTCCAAGCTTCAGGAAGGGAAATCAAGAAGTTTACTGGTTTAACATAAGCTGCCTAATGTCTGACATTACAGATATAGAGACAATGGGCTTACTATAATTTCTAGGGAGGCAGGTAACCACTGGCAGGAAAATGTATGATTGAAGTTGTTCACAGTTCTTGGTCACTACTTATCCACTTGTGTCAAATAGTTGATAGAATGTTAGTTGCTGTACATGTTGGCTTGCTGGTCAACTTTCACTTCAATTGTCCTGTGCTGTATGTTAAGAATAACCATACTTCTGTATAGTATAATTTGAATTCTGGTAATACTAAGACACCTCATTCTTGCATTTTTTTCATTGTTTTTCTTGACTTTTTAATTTCTTTAAATAAATGCTGTTAATATTTTGTCTTGTTCTATAAAGTTAACTTTAAGAAAAGTATGTTGGATAGCATTAAATCTTAATTAATTGGTTAATATTATTATTTTTAACAAAATTTGCATGGCTTAACCATGAATAATAAATGTTTTTAGTTATTAATATTCATTTAGTTTTTTTAAAGATTATGTTGCAATTTTGGTTATATAAATTCAAGTATATCTTAGTAGAGCAATTCCTAGATATTTTGTGTATTTTATGATCATTTTAATGGGATTCTTTTATCTCCCTGGATTTTATTAATGATATATCGGAAGGTTAATAATGTTTGTGGGTTTGTAGTGTTTTTTGTTCTGCTACTTTCTTGAACTTGTTGAGTTATTATTTTGATTAATTTTTTTTCATTGAATTTCTGTGGTTGTCTTGGTAAGTGAACAAATCACATGAGAATGGGATAATTTTTACCTTCCTTTTGGCTATTAGTTCCTTAAATTTTTCTTATTGTCTTATGTTATTACTACTTGAATTTGTCTTGTCTTGTAGTATTAGCATTTCTAGCACTATAACAAATAGTGGTAGAGACAATAGCCCTCATTTTACTGGGAAAGTTTTGTGACAAATAAAAGTCCTGAGAAAATTTCTGGGTAATTAATAATCAACTGATTAATTAGGCTAGCTAGCAATCAATAAAGTAATGACCAATGATTTCTCTTAGTAGCCAAAGGAGAACCTTAAATATCTTCTGAAAGAAAATTCTCCTGACAAATGAAAATTAACCTTGATTGGTGAACATTTAATGAGAAGGTGGGCTAAAATTTTTCTACTCCTTTGGTTGAGAAAATAGCTTGATCAGGAGACTCAACAACTTCTGACAATATGGCAAAGGGAAGCCATTTCCATCCTTGCCACTCTGGTAGGTTTTCTCTTTCATGTCACCCTAAACTCTAATGGAAGGACAAAGAACAGGAGTTTCTTTCCCAGGGTAAGGGCTGGCCAAGATTAGATTCTGTTAATATTCTATAAAAAAAAAAATTAGGTCTCCTAGTTGGGGGAAGGGGGAAATCCTACCCAAAATTGATGAGCATATATTTTGAGGGCTAAAAAGCAATTTCATCAATCAGCTATGCCATTCAAAAATTGATTAACCTTAACAGGAGTTGGATCTTTACAGAAAATAGAAGAAAAAGGAATGGATATTACAATAAATAATTCACTATTAATATAATAACATAATATTAATTTTCTCGGTTTCTAGTGCTTTCCCCTAGCATGTAATGTTACCTGTAGCTTTTAAATAGATATTTTAGATGATATAAAGGGAATACTGAATTTGTTCCTATGACTTTTAGTATTTTAATGTCACTGGATAATTAAAAATGAAACAGAGAATATACACGTTTGCTCCAATTTCACAGGCCAGAGCTTTCTCTAAACTAGAGCCAATCTTTGTGTTTATGCCATTGATCCCACTCTCCACTGCTTTCCATCTCCTAACTCCATTAAGACTTTGTGGCTTCTATCATCACTTCTCTCCTTTCAAGCTTTAATCCCTCTTTATCCACTGACTTCCTTACTGCATCAGTTCTCTATTCTCTATTTTAAAAAAATTTGTGACTTTACTGATCCTTGAAGCTATCATCCTATATCTCTCCTCTTCTTCATTGTCAAACTCCTAAAATGAACTCTTGAAAGATTAATGATGAAGATAAACAATCAGGAGTATGCAACTACCATATACAAAATGTGACAAAAAGAATATTTTTATTAAAGGTTTTTATTTTTAAAACATATGTATACACAATTTTCAACATTTATCCTTGCAAAACCTTGTATTCCAAATTTTTCCCCTCCCTTCCCCCCACCTCTTTCCTTAGAAAACAAGTAATCCAATATATTAAACATGTACAATTCTTCTATATGTATTTCCACATTATCATGCTGCACAAGAAAAATCAGATCAAAAAGGGAAAAAAATGAGATAGAAAACAAAATTCAAGCAAACAACAACAAAAAGAGTGAAAATACTATATTGTGAATCACACTCAGTTCCCACAGTCCTTTCTCTGGGTATGGATGGCTCTTTTCATCACAAGATTATTGGAACTGGCCTGAATCACCTCATTTTAAAAAAGCCACGTCCATCAGAATTGATTATCGTATAATCTTGTTGCTACTGTGTACAATGTTCTCCTGGTTCTACTCACTTCACTTAGCTGACAAAAAGAATTTTATCAGAGACATACATATTAAAAAGGAGGTGGACCATAAGTACAATTAGAATGAGTGAAAAACTGTTTCATTTGTAACTTAAAATGCTAAAAGTACCACAGCTGTCACCCTTGACTCTTTTCTGTTCCTTATTCCATATGTCATTAGTTTCCATATTAACCTATTTATCTCTTTATATCTCTAGTTTCTTCTCAATACTCATAACATTCTTTATATAGCTCTTATGCTTGCATAAACAAAATGAAATTTGTCATTGACTGTAATAAGTTAACTTCCTTATCGGACTGCTCTGCTCTGTGACAGGAAGAGATTGGTCTCACTTCTCTAGGCTAGAAAGTACATTATTCAAGCCATTATATGAAGATTTTTTGATTCCTCATGCTCTAAAATGGTCTGTCCTTTTATGTTTCTATAACCTTTTTGCTTAGTCAGCCTATCTTTTTCAAAGTACCTACAAATGAGGATATGCCTCCAGCCTTCAAGATCCTCTTCCAATGAACACATACTTTTTTAGCCCAAACCATCTGAGAGATGTAGTGCAGAGGGAGAATTCTTACACACACACACACACACACACACACACACACAGAGGATTTGAGTAAAGAGGGAAGGATCAAAACGGGGCAACTGGTCCCTCACATCAAAAGTGTGGAGATTAATTAGTCTCTGAAGTCTTTTTAATCTCTAACATTCTATTAACGTATGAAATATTTCATTTGGGAAAGCTACCTAAACAACTGAAACTCCCAAGAATTTTGAATGGCAATCAATTTGAATACAATACAGATTCTGAATGAATAGGAGTCATAAAGTAGATGGGATACATTTGACTGAACTGAAGATGAAAGTTAAAAGAAACATAATTCATGCCTACTCACTAGTTTCTGATAATCTATGAACAAAATTATCTTTTAAAAATGAAATTTTCATGTGAAATTTATTTTTCACTCCAGTTCTGTTACAAAGAAAATATATACTGGTTCTAAACTACCATATATTCTGATTTCTAGTGTCTAGTCTCCTTTATTAAGGAGATCTATTCAATTGTAAGCTCTTTAAGGGCAGCTTTTTTTTTTTTTTTTTTTTTTTTGCTTCTTTTTTATATCTCTAGATAGTGCCTGGCACATAGTAGGTTTTTAATAAATGTGTATTGACTAATTGATATGATGTCACAAGCTATGTAGTTTCTTGTTTCTAATATAGTGAGGGTATGTGATAACCATCTTCCCAATTAGACTCACTTACATACCTCAGTCTAAGTCTAAGGTTCAGCCACCAAAGCTCTTATTGTCAGAATCCTTACACATATTGATTGCCGATCCATGCTGTATGATTGGGGATTGAATTCCTGCTTTAACTGCTCACTACAATGGGACCTGAGGCAATTAGAGAATTATCTAGAATTTGGCAATCAATGAGAATATTTTAAAACAAATCTATTAGACTGCCTTCAAACCCTGTTGATGAAAATTTACAGAGGTAACCTGTAACAGACTGAGAGGTGCAAAGTTGGTAACTTTGTCCCTGAGTGCCTCAGGGGAACTGTTCACACCTTTCATCTCACAAGCCACAAATCTCCAACAAAGATGCACAGCTTGAATATCTCTGATTCTATTATATTCCCAAATCACACAGATCAGTTCACTGCATCAGAGAAGTCACAGTATGTCTGCCACTAAGGAAATAAATTGCAAATACATGAAAAGTGTCACATGATGGGCACTGGTAGCAGCATGTCAAGTATGTCAGGCAAGACAAGAATTGAGTAGTATCGACATATACAACAAAGAATGGAAATCAGGATAGCTGTAAGTCAGACACAGAAACAAGAGAAAGATAAGCAGTCAGAGAGCCCAGGAAATAATTAGTAATCAGAAGTTCTACCAGATCTGATGGTGCAGGAGGAAGCAAGCAGACAGATAGGATCACTGCAGGGACCTTGATAACTGGAGATGATTCCCTATTTCTTCTTTAGCTACCTTTGTTCTCTTCCCCCACTTAAGCATCTCTCCCAGATAAGCCTGATCTTGAAAATAGCTGACTGTCAACCAGCAGGGAGTAATCACAGTTCTGGAGAAGAATTAGATTCCCCACAGCCCAAAGTTACTGCTTCTGTAAGATTGTTACAATGGGGGGAGCAAAGTCAGTAACAAATTGGCTAAATCACAAAGGGTCAAGATCACCATGATTCAACTCATTTTATGTTTTCCTGGGAACAGTATACAAAGTAAGTGTATACATTCGCCTTCCTGGAATTCAATTGCAAAGCAAATATGTAAAGAAGTGGAAGCATACAGGGAGTTCTAACCTCACAATGACCACCGGCTTGCCATCACCACGAAGGCTGCTTCCTCTCAGTTTTACAGCTCCAGCCACACTGGCATCTAAAGCAAAGTCTCATCACAAAAGCAGCAATCAGTAACCAACTAAATTAAATACCTCAGAGATCAGCTTTCCCCTACGTTTTCCAGTTGTAAAACAAACATCTTAGTTTAATTGTGATAAAATGTTAAAGATTAGAGCAAAGATCAGATTTTCTGCAACAAGATGTTGCTAAATTGATGAGCCTTATTCAGCTGTTGTGGCCAGAAGAAGGACAGGGTTAGTAGCCCAGTTAGGAAAGCTGTTTCCAGGACAAAATAACTGCTCCTCCCCACCCACCTTCATGCTATTATTAGAGATCCATGGGAAGTAAGTTAACAAGCTTTTAAAATAAAAATAACAATAACAACAACCAACATTTGTATAGTGCTTTAAGATTTGCAAAGCACTTCAGAGACGTCTATTTCATTTTGATCCTCACAACCCTCAAAAGTAGGTGCTAAGGTTATCCCCATTTAAAGAATTTGGAAACTGAGGCTGGGAGAGGCACTAAGTATCCAGGATAGAAGTCAGAATTATTCTTACTGAATCCAAGTCCAGTATGGGTTTTGCAGTAAGAAAAAGTAGGTTTAAAACTTAATTGAGCTGTTTATTTGTACTTTGATTTTTATCAAGCCACTTTCCCTTTCTTGACTTTAGCTTCCTAATCTGTTAATAGGAAACACCAGGCCTGTCAAATGAGAAAAAAAAAAATTATCTTTATCCTTGGAGATATTCTTATATTCAGGTCCCTCTAAGTGTTTTAATTGAGGATGCAGGACTCAAAGATCACTAAGGGACCTCCTATTTCTTATTCCTATCCCTTCTTTGAAGATTAAACCTATGAATAATTCACACCTCATTGTGAGTCACTTTAATTGGATAATTCAATTTGACAATTACTTATTAATCCTCTTACCTTGTACAGAGCACTAAACTGGGCACTGAAGACACAAAGATAAAAATAATGTAGTCCCTGCCCTCAAGAAACTTCTATTTTTAAATTTTTATTCAAAGAATTGCATCTTTACAATTAACTTAGCTGTCAAGTAGCATAGAAATTAAAATTCTGTTAAACATTATTAAAGAAGAATTTTTTAAAGGTTGCTTTAAAAATGAAATTGATTTTGGTCTTAAATGTAAGGGTTTTTTAAAGTCTGCTACAAAATCCCCAAAGAACTGACTATGATCAAAGGCTGTTTAATGTTGGAGTTGATCATAACAACTTGCCAAATAAGAATCCTTTGTGTATTTTAAGCCAACAGACCCAGAATATATGGCATTAGTAAGTAGAAGAGAACAAAAAAATAATCGGAAGTTTTCTGAGCACAGAGCTATTCAATGGAGAATAAAACTGAATCTTGATGACAACTGTGAGGATAATAGCATAATTCCTCATTTAGAATTCACTGCAATGACTTGCATTATCAGTGATTAGAGTAACAAATCTATCATTTTTGTCAAATATGGAAAAGTTAAGGCTCATGCTAAATACCATTTAAATATAATTCATCTAAGTTATTGGAACATGTTCTTCCTCACCTGCTCAGTGTATGTTTATTTTCTAATTAACCATAGTTGATGAAGTCCTTTTTTGAAAGATTTATTGGGTAAACCAAATTTTCAACCTACTGCAGAGTTTGAAATGGATACTATAGCTAAACAATTCTGTCTCTCCTTAATATTTTCCTAATTCTCCATATTTCAAAGAAAAGTGGTAATATTTTTGAGGTGATTTGTATATACATGTGCTCTGATAGGGAAACTTTATACCTTGACACAGGAGTAATATTTGTTCTATGAGTTTCAGTTGGAAAGTGGAGAAGACAAATTTGTTTGACTATAGATTGTGTCTATTCCTATGATGAAAGGTTATAATAGCATATTTGGGAAGTATTTAGCTAATTCCCTCACCTTTAACCAACATACTCTTTTATAACCAACTGCTTTTTCCTTTTCCACATTTGTCTCAAAGTTTCCAATTCCCTGATGTAGTTCCTTACAATCAGAAAATGTTCCAAGTGTATCATAAAAAGCTATTAGCATATCCTAAAGTTTTTCCATTTTTAGATTTCTGGGATGGTGATAAGGGAGATGATATAGTTAGGAGAAAATCTATCTGAGGGAAAGGGGAAGTAGGTGAGAAAGGTTGATAGAGTGTTATTGGTCTTCAGAGAAAGCTAGTTTATGGTTTTCAAAGATCACTCATTATTTTGTTTCTTTCTTAGGGGATAATCAACATTAACTTCCCATTATTATGCCCCTTCAGCTATTAAAATTAAGTAAATTTCATGCAAAGAATTTCACTATATTGGAGGAAACTATTAATTGATGACAAATGAGAAAGACTGTTAACTTCCAGTTTACTACTTCCGGAGAATCCCAGAACTACAGATAATTACACTTGCCAGATCTAAATACTATAATTATATTAGTGCCCTCTGCTGTATATGTATATCATTACAGAGAATTATTGAGCATTTAAAAATTTTAGTGAAAATTCTGGGTCTTGGTTTTTATTGAAAGCAGTTGTTTATTATTATCTTCAACTAATTTCATCTGGACAAATTTCTCATCTAAAAGATGAGAAATTTGTCCTTCCAGATTATTGACTTACCTCCAAAAGATGTATACATTGTTTTATAAGTGAAAAAGTATAATTATATATAGGATATATTTGCTGTTATATAGAGAAAAAAGCACTAATGAAAATATTTGTAAAACAACTATAATTATTTCATTTTATGGTTGTTATTTAAAAGTCTGCCTTCCTTTTCTACTCACTAGTCTCTAACATACTTGGATGTTTTTTTCTTTTTTTGCTCTTCTTTTGTTTATCCCAGTGTGTTCATTTACGCCATCTTCGATTCAGAGCTCCATAAACTATTCTGCCTGCTTATGGCATTCACTAATTATTTTATATGGCATTTGTTTTGTGCCACTTGATTTGTGTCTATGTCCTAAATTAAAAATCTCTGCTTCTGTCTGAATTTTATTAACTGGAAATAATATTAGTGTGCTGAAGCCATACATGTAAGTGGTCTTCTATCAACCACTTATCTTTCTGTACATCTTGCTTATTCTATGTTATGAAATTTTAAACAAGTTACTTACCTTTAAATAATCCCTCCACATTTTTAGGATAGAATATTCCTCCTAAATTCATATGGTAGATCTTAATTCTGTAATGTTTCTCTCCACTTATGAAGAGATATTAAAGTAGCATAATTTAAAATGCAAACACATTTTCTTTGAGTTTGTGAATGTTGTTTGTAGTTATGTGAATCTGGGAAATGTATGTTTTGGATTTGTTTTATTTTTCTTTATAATAGATTCATCCTTACTCCTTTAAATCTAATTTTTAGTTCATATTTATAAGTTTATTTGGAGAAAGTTTAAAAATAGCTAAATCTGAGTTAATAAGCTAATATTTTTTTTCCTTTTAAATGTTTTACACAGGTTCAATATGCACTAGATAATCCCAAAGGTCCCTTCCAGCTATGGCCCTATGGCCTTTTATGTATAAATGTATTTTTGATAAATTAAAGAATAATTTACTGAAATTTGTTGCTTTACCAAAGGGAAAAAATGACATAAATTAGTGAAGATTAGGAGGAATTATAATAAATAGCGCAATAAATTAAAAGTTATACATTAATCAACAAGATATTATAAGGAATGATGTTAAAGTTTCATATGTTAATGGATTCTAAACTGGAACACTAAGAAAATGAACAATGAATTGTCAAAAACATCTTAGAACATGATGATAGTCAGAAAGGTGAGACCCTGTAATTGCTTAATAGATGCTTTTTCATTCATTCATTCATTCTTTCATTCAGAGTTATAGAGACAAAAAGCCTTACATTATGTATTTTAGCAATGTATTTTTTATGTAGGAAAGGCAGCACTGCATAATGGCTAGTATTAGAGAGATGACTTTTGAATCAGGATGACCTGTCTTTTGACACATTCCATATGTGTGGAGTGAGTAAGTCACTTAAACTTTCAGGGGTGGAAGCAACTTTCTCATACCAGAGGGTATAAGGAGTTGCTGACCTACATCAATGTAGGGAATTTCCATACTGGACACCCCCCAAACTGATGAAATCACGTCTAGACAAAAAAAGAAAAACACCATGAACATTATCTTTTGTTATATTTGCTTCAATTTAAAGAATGTAACAAAAAATGAATGGATAATAAGTACTATGATACAATTCCAGTTTCTGCTGCTTTTCATTCTAGTTATGGTGATTTACATGCAATTGGATGGTAATGCCTGTTATATATATATATATATATATCATGGGTTATAAAGCATGCAATTGGGGGAAAGTAACATATTAAATAAGAACTTATCTCCTGTAGAGTTTTAAAAATTAAAATAAATTAACTGGGGGAAATGGAGAAATGTTTCCAGAAGAAATTTTCTGAACAATTGGTCACTTTTTAAAAAACACTACTCCCACTCTGAGGTTTCACCAGACACTCAGCAAATTGGCAAGATGACAAAAAAAAAAAAAAAAATCAGTCCAATAATTCTGGGAAATTATTTGGAACTATCTTTAAGAAAAATGACTAAAATGTTTATACCCATTGACCCAGAGATTTTCCTGATAACTATATATCCCAAAGAGGTCACTAATAAAAAAAATAGGCCCCATGTACAACCAACTATCTAGATCAATACTTTCTATAGGAATAAAAGACAGGAAGAAAAAAAAACATAGGAGAGATCCTTTAACTGCTGAATGGTTAAACAAAATGTGGTATATGAATATAATGGAATATTAATGTGTTATAAAATATTATGGGGGCAGCGAGGTGGTACAGTGGATAGAGCATCAGCCTTGAAGTCAAGAGGACCTGAGTCAAATCTGGCCTCAGATACTTAACACTTCCCAGCTGTGTGATCCCAGGCAAGTCACTTAACCCCAATTGCCTCAGCAAAAAAGAAAAAAAAAAAAAAGAAATTATGAATATAGAAAGCATGCAAAGACTTACATGAACTGATATGAAGTGAAATCAACAGCACAAAAAAGGGTATATAATCACTACAACAGTGTAAATAGAACAATGACTATGAGTCAATAAGCATTTATTAAATTTCTACTCTATATGGCAGGCATTGTATTTAATGTAGGAATAGAAAGAAAAGCAAAAAACATCATCACTCTCAAGGAGCTCATAGCCAAATATGCAAACAACTATGTACAAATTCTGCATATGTGCATATACAAATATAATTAAATATTGTTCTGTTGATTATTCTGAATGACTTACCTCCTATAGTATAAATGACATAGAAGGAATGTGGGACTTTGGAAAAATCTCTCTTGGCAACAAGCCTTAACCACCCTAAAAGAACAGCTATTCATAAGCCTGGTTTAACATGTGGTGGGAGAGTGCATTTTTTTAGTATATACTATATATATATATATATATATATATATATGTATATGTGTGTGTGTGTAGTAGTATACACAAAATAATGCAGTAAGAGCAAAAGGGAGATTAAAAAAATTAATTTAAGATATGGCCCCTTTCCTTATAGAACTTACAATTCATCAGGGGATTGTGGTACTCAATAACTATACATTTAAAATATATAATAAAATAAGAAAACTATTAAGACCAATACAAGATACTATATGAGAATTGGCAAATGAAAGATCATTTCCAAACAAGTAGAAATAGGTAAAGCTTCATGTAAAAATTGGAATAGGAGTTGGGTTTCTTAAGAATTCAATCTCTATGATTATCATTTGTTTCTAGGTT
The DNA here is from genome assembly GCF_902635505.1 of Sarcophilus harrisii. Lineage (NCBI taxonomy): Eukaryota > Metazoa > Chordata > Mammalia > Dasyuromorphia > Dasyuridae > Sarcophilus > Sarcophilus harrisii. The sequence continues at coordinate 103,950,848 of NC_045426.1, forward strand.
CTGGAATTATAAAAAAATGCCTGGTCCTCAGTGAACCAAAAACATTAGAAGAACTACACTTGAAAGAATACAATATATCTAAAAAACCATGAAAAAATCCACCAGAATTGGACTAAGTCTCAATATGTCAGAGATACCTGAAATCTTGTCCTTTTAGAGTATCAGAGATTGGATACTAAATAGCTTCTTCTTGTGAATAGTATCATTACTTTCAACTATCTTAGATAAAGCTATGGTACTTTCATTGAGTATGCGTTCTGTCTGGCCTATGGGCTAGACACAAGCATCAGCTATTTTCTAACGCAGATGCATAAGCAGAACTTATTGTCAGTTCCTTGTTCAATAACCTTGTGTTTGGAGTGATCAAAAGTGGGAATCGATACTATCATTATTTCAAATATATCATATTCAATCATCATAGAACCCTGGTAGACAAGGTCCTTAGTATCAGGGTCCTTAGCATATTCTTCTCTAGAAATGTTAAAATCCCAGCTCCTATATTTCTCGTATCCCTGCAATTCTGAGTTATTGTCTGCTGGTGCAATACATCCCCCAATATATGAGTAATTCCCCCAGTACCCTCATTCTTATCCACTTGAAGACTATCCTACTCCAGTTGCTATTTTCCTCTGCCTCCCCTTTCCATTGTACCCTTGGAGAATCCTGACCTCTTGTTAACAAAATCCCCTTCACCTTAGATCTTGTTATTTCTCACTTTTTCCATATTCTGATGCTCAAAGAAACCTGATTCTCGCTTGAAGATACAACCTTGACTACCCTCTTCAGGATAAGGTGTTCTCTCTCTTACCTTCCAACACATTTCACCAGGAGTTAGAGGCAGACTTTTTCCTCCTTCCTTCTAGACTCTTATTGCCATCATTTTCTTTGTCTCTTTAAAATTCATTCCATTTTCCTATATCATCTTGTCCATATTATTAATATTATAACCCATGGCCTCTAAATCACTTCCCTTTTTTCATAGGGTAATCAGTATCTGACTAATTGTCTTCTTCATCTCAACTCCTACATTCATATTTAGGTACTTTTATATATTTCCATCTCTTAGAATACACTGGTCTTCCAATTCATTATTCTCCTCACTCCTCTTACCTATAAATTTATTCTACCTCAGTCACTCACATGAATGGTCACATCTGGGATTTCACTATTATCTCTATAAGCATAACTTGAATTTGGTTTCAGGAAAGTAAGGCAAAAAATGACCAGTTCCACCCCAGCTTCTCTAGTATAGCTAAGTGCTTCCTTGATGTTTCTCAAAGCTCAAGAGCAAGCTAGAATTTGAAGCTATTAGGGACATGATAAGAGTTAAGAAGAAATTTTCTCATTTTATCACAATATCAAGTGAGCTCGGGAGAAATTCTTGCTTAAAGAGTGGATCAGGGGAAAGGATTTGGAGAAAAACCCAAATAAAAACTCTTAAGCTTAGGGTCTATTTTCTATGCTCTCTTGTTATGGCAATTTGGTCAGCAGCCCACCAAAAAACAAACCAAACAACTCCATTTACATTATTCTGTCTGAGAAAGAAGATAGAATGGTGGCTGGTTAGTTCTAACAGGTGGCAGCTGATTAAGAGAGAAGAAGCAGCCCAGCTACAGATGGCTGTAGCTGCCATCTGTAAGATGCTGTTCTTCTGTAAGAAGAAACTGGAGAGATGATGATAGCAGTCACTCTGTGGAAAAGCAGAAGCAGCATGTTTGGAAGCAGAGAGGAAAGGCAGCTGTAAAGGCAAATTGGAGTAGTAATGAAGCGTAGCTAGGTGCTGTGAGAGAGTTGTGAGATGTGCCACCCTAGGATTATGAATTATCCGTGGAACTTCTGCCAGTGGCATGGAAATCTGTAGGAAACCCTATTCCTTTCTGAATGGAGAGATTTGTTTTTGACCATCATTTCCTAATTAAAAATGTTTCTGTTTATTATACAGTTCCCAATCTGCTTATCAAAAATGCATTGAATGGGAGTATGGTATATTTAGGCTCAAATAAAAGGCATGAGACTTTAGAAGTGCTCTAGTGCAATCTAACCCTAATCCCACTTAACAAATGAAGAAACTTAAAAGATAAATGATTTGGCCAAGTTCAATTGGTTTTAATATTCTTTTTTATAGTTTTTTATTTACAAGATATATGCATGGGTAATTTTTCAGTATTGACAATTGCAAAACCTTTTGTTCCAACTTTTCCCCTCCTTTCCCCACCCCTTCTGCCAAATGGCAGGTTAACCAATACATGTTAAATAAGTTGAAGTGTAAGTTAAATACAATATAAGTATACATGTCCAAACAGTTATTTTGCTGTGCAAAAAGGATCAGACTTTGAAATAGTGTACAATTAGCCTGTGAAGAAAATCAATTCATATTCTTAGAGTATCAGGATAAACCAGTGTAACAATTCAGTGAAAACCCATGTTTAACAAATTGATGCTTTTAAAAGGAACTCACCAGAAACAAATTTATGATATCCTAGCATTTAAAGGACTTTAATTCTCTGAAAGACCACAAAAGGCAACATGGCATGGTGGATAAAGAGTTACTCCAGTTCAAGTTCTGCTTCTGATATATAATAGCTTATGTGACTATAAAAAAATTACTTACTCCCCCATCAATTGGGAATATCTGGACACGTTATATACTGCATTGTTGAGATGGAGTACTATTGGGCTATTTGACATGACAAGGGAAATGGCTTCAGAAAAATCTGGGAAGATATATTTGAACTGGTGAGTGAGCAGAACCAGGAGAACATTGTACACAGTAACAGTAACGTTGTAATTAAAATCAGCTAGAAAAATCTTTGCTATTCTGATCAACACAGTGATCCAGGATAGTTCCAAAGGACTCATGATGAAAAATGTTAATCAATTCCAGAGAGAGAATTGAAGAATTCTAACTATAAATTCAAGTATAATTTTCTTACTTTTTTGTTTTTTTCTATATTTTTTGCAACACAGCTAATATGGATGTATATTTTGCATGATTTCATATGTAAAAGCACCATATTGCTTGTCTTCTTTTTTTTTTTTCACTTTTTTTTTTATTTAATAGCCTTTTATTTACAGGTTATATGCATAGGTAACTTTACAGCATTAACAATTGCCAAACCTCTTGTTCCAATTTTTCACCTCTTAACCCCCCACCCCCTCCCCTAGATGGCAGGATGACCAGTAGATGTTAAATATATTAAAATATAAATTAGATACACAATAAGTATACATGACCAAAACGTTATTTTGCTGTACAAAAAGAATCAGACTCTGAAATATTGTACAATTAGCTTGTGAAGGAAATCAAAAATGCAGGTGTGCATAAATATAGGGATTGGGAATTCAATGTAATGGTTTTTAGTCATCTCCCAGAGTTCTTTTTCTGGGCATAGCTGGTTCAGTTCATTACTGCTCCATTGGAAATGATTTGGTTGATCTCGTTGCTGAGGATGGCCTGGTCCATCAGAACTGGTCATCATATAGTATTGTGTTGAAGTATATACATATTGTTTGTCTTCTTAATAGATGGGGAGAAGCTGGAGTAAGGAAAAGAATGAGGAACTCAAAAAAAAGTTTTAAGATCATTCAGAATAAATAATTGAGTTTTTTTTAATGTTTAGTATTTAATGTTAAGAAATTCTACAACTATAAATAATGAATGAGTTGTTGATCTGATACTCTCAATCTTCACCCTAACCCCACCCCCCAAGTGAAATATTATATCATCTAAAGACTATTTCACTTGTCAAATAATTTAAAATTATTAAGTTATAATACCATCTCTGCAGTAGCCTTCTCTAAAGCTGGAAAATCATTATGTTCTTTGGGACTCTTGTCATAATAGTAGATAAAGCCATAGACCTAAAGATTAGAAAACATGTTCAACTTCTGTCTCAGACAATAACTAACTGTATCCTCCTAAGTAAGTCATTTAATTTCTTGAGTTTCAGTTTCCTAATCTGCAAAATGGAACTCATAATAGCACTTGCCTCACAGAGTTGATATAAGGATCAAACAAGATAATGTATGGAAAGTATCCTGCAAATTTTAAAAAACTACACAAATGTTAACTACTGTTGTTGTTATTATTATTATTCTGTATTTATGAGAAATGAAAAAACAATAACAACACAAATGGAATATTATAACAAATAACTATAAAATAATTATCCTAATCATAATGTGAAGTGCCTTAGTGATGTGGCAGTAGGTCCTATATAAGTGCTGACTAGAATAACATAGCTTTGAGACTTGGATCACAGAAGCCCTCCCTCATTAAAAGAAGCCCATATGGCTCCCAAATCCATCTAAGACCCCCAACTATGTGCTTCTTTCAGACTCATATCTTTAATCAACACAGATGCTGAGATTTTAGCCAAGGTGCTTGCCCTGCATCTGAATAAACTGTTCCTGCAATTAATTAACCCAGACCAAGCATTTTTTGTGCTCAGTCACAGATCCTTTGGCAACCAGAGGAGACCCTCATCCATCATCGAACAGTATACCAAAACATCCATTTATATCACATCCTTCCATACTGAGGAAAATCTGAGTAAATAAAGTAAGTACTCTTTTATGCTTCAAACAATAACTAAATGAGGTATAAAAAAAAAGTATTGTTTAAAAATGTAATGATTCTACAAAGCCCCAGAATATCATTATCAAGTGAAGCTTAGCTCTCTTTTGGAGGAAACATATCATTCCTCACTCTTTCACTGATATTGTTCAAACTGCCCCTTAAACCTTTAGCCTAACTGTCCATTTCTATACGTGATAAATCAATAATACATGCCAGAACTCAAAAATTAGAAAAAAAATTAATAGTTTACTAAATTAACTTCATAGAATTCTAAGGTTTTCTCACACTCTTTCCTCATTGCCTAAGGAGAGGAAAATCCTCCTTTCTTCTATTGCTTCTTTGTTGGTAATAGAATCCATAGTACTGGAATAAAAATGAAAGGCTAAGTCAGATAATGTTAATTGACTTCCTATTTCCTATTTTCCTACCCCATGGCCTATTTTGATGAAACACATTATCATTATTCCTTGGGTTTATATTTTCAATATCATTATTGTATTTTATAATGTTATATGGTATAATGAATATTTATTACAAAACAACTGATGTTATGTATATACATTTGCATACAGACACAAACACAAATGTTTTAAAGACTTGATTTGTCCTTCATTGTGATTTTGCACCTCAGTGTAAAAGGCTTTTCTATAGGAACAGATCTCTAGTTTTATAATAGAAGCCATCATGAAAATTGAGTTTGATATATATAAATTTGATTAAACACAGCCCAACTATTCTGTGTAACCAGAGATACATATATTATATATTGTGATCTGTGAAGAAAAATTGGATAAATAGATTCTTAGTAATACAGATAAATGTCAGCTACGTAGTCAGGGGCAAAAAAAAACATAAAAATTACAGACTTTATTCCCTCTGTATATTATGACACTACTGTCAATACTCTTTAAGAGAAACATTTCATACTAAGAAAACTGTCTCCTTATATAATATTGATAAACTTTTAATTATATTCTTAGAAGTCAAGCAAACCACATTTTAGAAACCATTAAGAAGTTTAGTCTGCTCTTGTAGTACCAATAAAACACAAAACAATGAGTAAAATTTAACTAATTAAAATGAACCTTAAAATTTATTTGATGTATCTGTTTTATCTAGACTGATATATATATATATATATATGTTTATGTATATCTATCTCTCTATATAAATAGATTGATTGATAGACAGATAAATGGATAGATATTTACACATGTTTATATAATATGTATATAGGTGTATATGTATATGTGTATTATTCAAGGTATCCTAAAAGTCATAAAAAGCTTCAAAGCATAAAACTGAATTGTTTTCTGGACATTTTGTATATGCATACATGCATGCATACATCCATATGTATGTGTGTGTGTCTAAATAGGAAGCTCCTCTACATTCCATAGGTTTTTTTAAGTTTCTATATTTTTTTATTTGTAAAATTAATAAATACCAATAGCCTCTCCTACTGCCTAATAGCACTGGCAATAGTAACATACAGAAGTTGGCTTTACTTATTGCTAGAAATTTAAAAATAAACAATAAGTAGAATTTTTTTTAAAAGAGCATAATCAATTATATGGTCAAGGTGAATGGTAGTACAAATAAGTTGCTAATTAAAATGATTTTGTTTTGTATATTATGATATAGCTTATTAGATCACAACTGTAACAATAATACTACTTATGATTTTCACAGAAGGGTGTGAAATGAGGTGAAATTGTAATGTCACAAATTATAAATGCACATTAGGCAATTAAAAAATGTTCATCAGGGATAAAAACCCAATCTATTATGAATGACTTTTAGAAAAAAAAGACCTCTCAAATTTACTTGCAACATATTTATACAATTTACAGACTTTCAATTTTCAAATCCATTTTGGAAACACATGTTTTAAATTATATGCAAGAAAAAAATTTGTCAGACTATTTACTAAAAACTATCCCCTAAGTGAAACTTCCCTAAAGGCTGAGCCACCCTTTTCAAGAATGAGCAGAAAACAAAAACCAAAATCCAAGAAGAGGAATCCCTCCCGGCTCCCAACAATAACAAGACAACCCAGAAGGAAAGCATCAAACAATTATTCTGTTGCACCAACACCCTCCCACGCTGCAATTGCCTCAAAGATTCAGATTGGATTGTGGATCTCTTTCTCTTCCAGAGTCATCCTTCCGCACTCCCCAATATGGAGAAAAATAATTTGTGAAGCAAAATCTAAAATAACTCTAGGTAGCAGTCTCTCAGATTAAATTGTTTATAATTTACACATACATGCACAACTACATCACTACTAGTGTTACATTACTGTTGATAGTAATATTATGGCACTAAAACATAATCAGCATTCCTTATCATTGCACAAAAATCTTTTTGAAAGGGAACATTGAATCTGCCTATCAGAATAATTTCCTTATAAGGATGTCTTTCTAGTACTGAGTCTGGGTAACTAACTCCTTTGGAAAACATCCAAAGACAGAGCCGCCTTAACTGAAATTTGCTCTGTAGCAAATATAGCTTATTAGTCAGGTTTCAGTTTACTCACATTTCAGGTAAAAACTATGCAATATATTCCAAATCTTCTTAGCAAAAGATCCAAAAATCATCTTCTGTGAATTTCTTTGGGAAATAAATCAAAAAGTCTCATCAACACTGCTTATTATTTTATTTATATGGGGGGAAAAGATAAAGCATTTGATAATAGACTCTAGTCCAACATTTAACCAGGAAATATTCTTTTCTATTGAGGGAACTGAATATCAAACTTACTTAGGAAAAAGATGAAAATGTAATTTCCCCCTCACCTTTTTGTCACTATTCTTAGGCTCCCAGTGTTGATATTAGTGCTATTTGGATTTTCTTTAAAAAAAAAAAAAAAAAAGTATCAAAAGAAAATTATTTTAAAAACTATAATTTTAGGAGTTAGAAAAATCATTAATGATTCAAAATTAAAGCTTAAAATTAATTCAGTAGAGATAGGGAAATGGGAGGCTGTAATGGGTTTTGTGACTAGGACAGTACAAGAAGCTTGGTTGCTTAATAATTCTAGTCCCAGTTCTGCCATGGATGTCTTTGAGCTGCTCACTTAAGCATTCTATATTTTGGTTTTCTCATGGTGGTAATTACACAGGGCTGTTGTGGGAGAAAAACAGAGAGAAAAAGCACTTGCAAAGTGGGCTGTATAGAATACTTAACAAGGATAAAAATAATTCAAACAGCAAAAAAATGCAATATTGAAATTGAAGAATTTTTACAAAAATATTATTAGTATATTTGGGAATATATATATGACTATAAGATGTCCATTTGAAGTGAATTTAAAGAAGGAATTACAGAAAGGTTAATGCTTTTTAAACAGTTTTTCTTCAGTGGCTACCTCTGCCCTCTAAGATATAATACAAACTGTTTTGCCTGGCATTTGAGACCCTTTACAGGCTGCTTCTGGTTCAGGTTTAACTTTCCAGGCTAATTTCATATAATGCTCCTTCATGCATCCTGTCTTCCAATCAGACTAGTAGATCTTTATGTTGTTCCTAAAATTCAACATTCTACTTTCAATTTACACATATACGATGCTCCTCATACTTCCTCCTCATCTCCCCATCTTAAATCTCCTACTTCTTTTCAAGGCTCAGCTCTACAGTGAAAGCTTTTCTGATCCTCCAGGTTCTCCCTTATTTCTCAAATAATCATGTAATTACTTTTTCTGGTATATTGCCATCTTCCCCAATAGAATGTAAGCTTACTGAAGTCACAGATGGTTTGTTTTCATATCCCTAGCGTGGTACACATCACATAGAAGGAACTCAATTGAATTGAATTGAATTAGTGTAGAAAGTATAAAACCAAGAATTTGATTCCCATCATTTCTCATGAGATTTTGGAAATTTTTTTCATTTTAATAGAGTTTCTATTAAAATATCTAGTATCCCCCATCCTTGAGGCCTCATGAATACATGAAAACATGAATACATGTTTTCTTTTATCTCTTCTCTCCCCATCCCTATCCTTTTTTAGTTATTAGAAATTGTTAATTAGAAATGTTATTTCCACTCTCCCCAGAAGATAATTCTTAGAATGCAATGCCCTATTTAAAGGCAAGGACTTTCTTTCTGCTTATATTTGTATTCCCAGAATATTGCACAGTGCCTAGCACATAGTCAGTGCTTAATACGTGCTTGTTGACTTGACTTAGAAACATTGAATATTTGTCTTTTAAAAAGCAGACATATTCTACTGGGCCCATATCCCAAAGAGATCACAAAAATAGAAAAGGACCCACATGTATAAAAAATGTTTGTGGCAGCCCTTTTTGTAGTGGCAAAAAACTGGAAACTGAGTGGATGCCCATAAGTTGGAGAATGACTGAATAAGTTATGTGTACATGAATGTTATGGAATATTATTGTTCTATAAGAAATGATCAGGAAGATGATTTCAGAGAGACCTGGAGAAATTTACATGAACTGATGCTGAATGGAGTGAGCAGAACCAGGAGATCATTCATTGTACATGGCAACAGCAAAAATTATGAGATGATAATTCTGATGGACGTGGCTCTTTTCAACATTGAGGTGATTCAGGCCACTTCCAATGGACTTGTGACAAAGAAAGTCATCGACACCCAGAGAGAGGACTGGGGAGATTGAGTGTGAAGCACAACATAGTATTTTCATTTTTTTGTTATTGTTTGCTTGTGTTTTGTTTTCTTTTTCCTTTTTGATCTGATTTTTCTTGTGCAGCATTATAATTGTGGAAATATGTATAGAATATGCACATGTTTAACATATATTGGATGACTTGCCATCTGGGGGAAGGGGCAGAAGAGGGGAGAAGAAGAAAATAATTTGAAACACAAAGTTTTGCACGGGTGAATGTTGAAAACTATCTATATATACATTATGAAAATAAAAAAAACTTTAAATAAATAAATATAGAAGGAGAAAAAATAAAATAAAGAAAAAAAGCTGGACACATTCTGCTGTGGGTGTGACTATGTATGTAAAATAAGCACAAAGTTTCATGATTCTAGGCTACTAGGTGACTAAACTACTAAGAGTCACTTAAATTTTTTCAGATACTACTTCACAAGTTACTTTTGATGAATAAAAATATTTAAAAGAAACTATTACTTTTGCCTGAGTTTGTGCAAGCCAAGTATTTAAGCATATTTTGGCATTTGCCCTGAGATATCTTTTTCCCACTTTATTTTGGATGTCAACATGACCTGTAAAAAAAAAAAAAAAAAAGGAAGTAAGAGAGGCCAATAATGGTACGTATTGGGGAGGAGAATGTGATTTACTATTCAGATGATTAGGAGGCCATCACATTCCTACTTTGATAGCAGAAATCTTTTTTGGAGTAGCTTTAAGTCAAGAGCTTAAATATTCAGGAATTATGTCCAAATAAAATGTCCAGAGATAGAAGCAATAGAAAAGAACTAAGAACAGGAGATGGAACTAGAAGAGAGCAAAACTCACTAAGGGCCTGTTTCAGTTTAGTAAAGTTTTATTTAACACCTTTCTATTCTTTCTACTTTTAACACCTTTCTTTTCTTTCTACTTCCCTTTCTCTTTCAACCACTTCTGTAAAATCTCTCCCTTCTCCTTCCATTTCTTCTCTTCTTAGACTCCATAGATTATTGAAATAGTTGTCTAGGTTCAGTCTTTGTTAAATTAATTCTACCCAGAAGATGTTTTCATTGTTTATGTGAAAGAAATCTACTAAACAAGTGGATTAAAAAGTCTAGAATCTATATACAAGAGAATTTAGGTCTGCTACCAGAAAAGTACTGCTATCCATGTGCACGGGGACTGCTTCCTGCTGTAAAATGAATGTTATCCATATACAGAAAAAGCTCTCAGAAGCTATTAAGGGAGGACAAATTGTCTCTTCATGCTTTTGAAGACTAAAACCTGTTGAAGTCCTTTTATTTAAAAATGTCAAAGTCTCCCATTGCATCCTGAGCCATCTCCATTCGTCCTGATCTATATCTGGTCACTGGACCCAGATGTCTCTGGAGGGGAAAGTAAGAAGGTGACCTTGCCCAGCTTTCCCTCACTTAAGTCCCACTCACTTATATGTCAAGGATTCCCCTTCGTGATGTCTTGGTCCTTTATGAGAATGAAGGGCAAACAACAAGTCCCATCTCTCAATGCATAAGTACTTATAGTTACCACTTGGATCCCTAGCTTCTTCCAATCACAGGTCCCAATTCCAAAGGAGTTGATCTCTATCAGTCTTGTATATACTTTGTATTTACTAATCTATGGAGCAGCTAAGTGGCGAAGGCGGATAATTAATATAATGCTTGATACATAGTAGATATTTGATAAATACTTGTTTCCTTCTTTGTCCCCACCCTATTCTCCTCCCTACAACTGCACCAAGATTTTTGGAATACCCAATAGTATGCAAGTTTCATAAGGGCAGTGACCTATTTCTTTTCTTTTTCTTTTTTTAACTTCAAATTCCCAACATCTGGTAGTATGGTGCTTGTATTTTAAAAACTCTTTAGTAAACATTTAATTGAATGTTCACTCCTAGTGACCAGGAGAGGATATCAAATTAATATATTTCCTGGAGGTTTGTTATCCTAAGGCACTGTACTAGACTATATGGGATTAAGAAGTCTGACTAGTTTTGTTTTCCCAGAAAGAGATAATTTATAATCTAGTGTACAATCTAGATACAGACTATCCCTGATTTACATAGAACTGCTGAAGTATTTCACCTTCTCTATATATAGCTAGAACGTGACTGGTAAATTGCTCTAACTATATGATGAGAATCCTTTTTATATTTAAAAAACTATACTTAAAAATAAAAAAACTATATTTAAATTATTTGAAGAACTATAATTTCATCTTTATGGTTATTTCTTCCACTGATGAAGATCACAACCTCTTTGTGTGGTTTTGGAGAGTAGTTGGAAATAATATTCAAGATTCTGAAGTTCACTAGTGATTCTTCTCCCGATTTTGGAGGATCTTCAGACTATGGACACCTAGTGAATCTTTAGGTCATATTGAAAACTTTTACATCTTGTACAGGATTTCTCAGAGCACACATTCTACTAACCTAGACTCTGAAAGCCTATTCACCTCTATGGCAAGATAAAACAAAGGATTTCAGTGAAGGATGTTAATTGAGTTGAGTTTTAAAGGATGGGTAGGAATATGAAAAGCAAATTCATAGGAGAGAATATATTCCACATATATATACAGAGTAAACAAAAGCCTGCATGGAGATAGAATAGTGCAGGATAAGGGACAGAAATAATTTAGATTGTTTATTTGTTTATCCATTGAGGCAAGTGGGGTTAAGTGACTTATTCAGTGTCATATAGTTAATAAGTGTTAAGTGTCTGAGGGCTAAATTTGAGCTCAAATCTTCTTGACTTCAGGCCAGTGCTCTATTCATTATGCCATCTAGCTGCCTAGCTAAGCTTGACTAGAACATCAAGTATATAATAGGAGAGGGGTAAATAAGATTATTTTAACACGTCTAATTTTTTTTAAGAAATTAATTCTCCCTCCTTCCAGAACTAGAGATTTTCCTTCTCTTCTGAGGAATATGGAATCCTCTTTCCCTTTCCCCTCCTCCTTCCAATCCTACTGTAACTCCAGTCCCCAAAATGGCATGGGATTCTCTCCTTATTGGTGGAGATCATCTGTGTGAAGGAAGAAGCAGTTATCAAGATCTTGGGAGAGGAAAGCTCTCTTCAGGTTTTGAGTAGATTCTACTCCTTCTATCATTTTGGTTCCTACAACTGCTTTGGGTGCTTCTGGCTTCCTGCTTTAAGAAGGAAGATGGAAGAAGTCAAACCCACTTCCAGTTCCTGAAAAAAAAAAAAAGTACTCTGGGCAGACATGAAAGGAACTAATAATCTCTATTACATCTGCTACTCTAGAAGCTTTGGGAAACTTCTTGGGTGGGATCCAGAACACACTCTCTCTGTATCTCTCTGTGTCTCTCTGTGTCTCTCTGTCTCTCTCTCTCTCTCTCTCTCTCTCTCTCTCTCTCCCCTTTAGCTGAATTATCCTACTCCAAATGGCAGAGGAAGAGGTCCTTTTTATTGTGTGGTTTATATTCCTCTTTGTATGCTTTCTCTGATTTCTACTTTGGATAATGCATTTGGAGAAATTTGGATAAATGCATTTTCATTTCAATTATCAAATAATTGTGATATGTGTTCATTGTGAAACTGGTATTTGGAGGGAAAGGAATCAAGCCTCAGATTATAGAGTTTGGGGTCTTCCTTTTCCTCTCATTTAATGAAACAGATCACAAGTTAGCTTGAACTTAAAAATAACCTTCCCTAAACTATTAATATTCAAGGGAACAGTAGATATAATCTATCCTGGTAATTTCTTTTTGTGAGGAGAGCAAAGGGGCAGCCTCTGGCTCCTACTTTCCTTCTTCCCCTCCTGGCAGGGAATAAAGTCTCCTCTGGAAAAGGATGAAAAGAGAAAAGGTTACAAATGTCTATTCTGCCTGTCTTTGAGTCACACAAAGATACCCAATGTCCTATATCACATGTAGGGAAGGACTTTCACAACATGGGGGTCTCATTACACAATAAAATTGAGACTTCACTCATTGCTCCTCACTCTGCCCTTTAGTTCCAAAAACTTTCTTATCACTTTGTTCCATTGGCCAAAGAATAAGGTTTTTATTCTTCATACTGATCCAGAATCCCTTAGGTGAGGGGTGGGTAAGAATGAGATAAAGTACCTTTTAAAAACTAACAATGCAAAAGCAGACTTGCCAAGTGGGTGAGCATTGGTCCTGAGCTCCTGCTAGAGAAGAAAGAAAACTAATAATCTTAGCAGAGGAGAACTAAACTTACTGAAAGAGCTAAACCCAGAGTCAGGAATACCTGGATTTGAAGTCTACCCGACATTTCCTAGCTGTGTGTTTCTAGGCAAGTCATTAAATGGTTCTTTACTTCAATTTCCTTGTCTGAAAAATGAAGATAATAAATAACATCTATCCCCCCTCCCCCAGGATTGTTGTTGGACTAGTAATATTTATAAAGTGATTTGAAAAACCTTAAAATGCTATATAAATACAAGCTATTATTATTATTATTATAGTCCAACTCCTGTTTTTAGGGCTAGAGACAGGCTGGACTTTATATCTGAAATGGTTTCACTTCTTGAATCTTCCTCTTGGAAAACTTAACTCCTTTCAGGGCTCATGTCAAGTACCACCTCCTTTAAGAAATCTTTCCTAATTCCTAAGGTCTTTGGGACTCATCCTTATCCCCAAATTATTTGGATATAGTTTATTTTTACTTTATGTGTGTATGCTGTTTTCCCTGGAAAAATATGAGCTCATATTTCAGTTTTGTCTTCCTGTCTTTACAAAACTCAACTCCAGTGCCTCAAATGCCTTATCATAGTATAGAGATGACCCTGGGTTCTTCAAAGCTATGCCAATGGAACACAAATTCTGGAAGGTGCTACAATATTAGAAAAGCTTTGAATATGGCCCCAGCAACTGAACTTATCTATTTTCTGAGAATCAATCCAACTAATTATGAAGAGGCACATCACTAGTAATCACCTATTGATAAATATTTTATTGTCCAGGACAACCTATGAAAGCAAAGAAAAATGGAAAATTGACATTGGTCCTGTCATCCCCTCCTTCTTCTACAATGATGGAAATATTGCAAATTTGATAAGACCCTTTAAAATAAATGAACATATACTTTGCTTTATAAAAAAAATACAATTTGAAGTCTGAAATGCATTTATTTTCCTTTTTTATTGTTCCCCTAGTTATGCTAGGGAACTTTTATGCCTCTAAATGAATTCTGTTATTTTATCTAACTCTGCAAAATACTCATTAATACTTTGATTATCACAGTATTAAATACATAAGTTAATTTTGATAACAATGTTATTGTTATTTATTTTATTGACATGACCAAGCCATGAACACATGAACTCCAGGTGTTTAAGTAGTTTTTTTATTTCTTTAAGGAAGTTCTATAATTGAATCTTTGTTTTGGTAAATTAACTCACAGTTGTTTTATGCATTAGTAGTTATTTAAATGGTAGTGATTTTTAAACAGGACTTTTCTTCTATTTTTTTTTCTTCCTGGATTTTCTTGTTGTTAAATTGAAACACTAATGGTTTTTGTAGTTTTTTTTTTTTTTTTTTTTTTACTCTTCAACTTTACTGAAGGTATTAATTATTTAACTTGGTTTCTTTGTGAATTTTCTAGTATTTTCTAAGCAAACTATCAGATCTTCAACAAACAGGACTTTTAACTCTTCTTTGCCTATCTTTTTGTCTTTAATTTATTCCCCTTACCTTACGTCTATTGCTAATGTAAGGTGGAGATTTAGTTCAAATCTATAGCTTGTATAGTTTATACAGGAATAACATAAAGTTTGTATTATTCTATAATATGTATTCTATAACAAAGAAAATAGTTTGTACAGGAAGCTAAAAGTAGATAACAGATAATAAATTATTGCTTTAATAGGTGTTCATGAGTGGTGATCCCCTTATAAAGTGTGAGCATCTTTCTCTGAATGAAACAGGAATGCTTGAATCGATCAAAACTGGACAATGTCTTTCAAGGTTTTAAACAATTAAGCCTTAGAGAAAATTCATTTCAGGTGAATTAGGCCAAGAGCTACCAATGGGGCAAATCCTTACAGATGGGAAGGAGGGAACTGGACTCTCACTATCTATTATGGCTTCTAGCAGAAATGTCAATAAATGAGGAGACATTCCATCCAGCAGGTAAAAAAGTCAATTCAAGTGACTTAGAGTTTGAGGGAGCAAAGATGCACACTCAAAACTTAAAACAATTGTGGGAAGAAGGATCTCTGGCAGCAGAAATGAAAACTGACAATGGAGAGAAGAGAAAGCTATCTCATTTGAGATGCAGAGAAGAGCCAACCCTGGGAGTCCAACTAAGTCTGATACTGAACAGAGATGCTGTACCCAAAGGGGAGATTTGTGAGGAGAGAAAGGACTCTGATGCAGTTATTCTCACTGTGTGATCCAGAGAATCCTGGGGGTCTCTGAAAACTTTCCATAGGTTTCACAAATTCAAAATTCATTTTCATCTAACCCAAATAAACAAAAACTTTTTGGACAGATCCTCAATAATTTTTAATAGTATAAAGATAGTAAGAACAGAAGTTTGAGAACCACTGCCCTACAGTACCATCCCTGTAAGTTTACTTGGCCACATGTGGTTCTTACATATGTGCTTTGTACTCTAAATATGCGCCCACTCTTCCCACAGATACTCCAATTGTGAATAGTTTACCAAAGGAATGTTTTTGTAGCCACTGTTTCTACCATGGCATCTTAGTAAATGCTGAAAACCAATTCTGTCTCTGGCTAAGTGTTAATAGAAAGCATCGAGGTAGGAGCTATTGGGCTATCATTTTAGGAGAAGCTAACCACAAAGCAAACTAATATTAACCACCATCTGAGAAGGTAGTCCAGAGAGAGTGCTCTATTGTCATTTCTAAACCTAACAAATAATGGGAAAGGGGAGGCATTTTGTTTTACTACTGTATTTATTGTGAAAACTTTTCAAGTTTCCCTATTGCATCTAGTACTAGCTTTTGGTTTTAGATAGGTTTATAGCTGTTCAGTCTTTTCAGTCTAGTCTGACTCTTCTAGATCCCATTTAAGATTTTCTTGACATAGATGCTGGAGTGGTTTTTTAATTCCTTCTCCATTTAAATAAGAATTTTTTTTATCATATTGAAGTGCTTATTGATTAATTTGTGTAAATATTTTGAATAGACTGTGACCTATAACAGGTATCTATTTATACAAAGAAGATGAGACAATCAAAACACAAACATTGTAGTTACATAAGACTATATATAAAATATTTATATTAATATATTAATTATATATTTATATAATAAAGATAATAAAGTTATGATACTTTATTGTACTGTGTAATGAAAGTAAAAAAGAGTGAACAGTTACAAGAAACATAGAAATAGGGGCAGCTAATTGGTGCAGTGGACAGAGCACCAGCCCTGAAGTCAGGAGAACCTGAGTTCAAATCTGGTCTCAGACACTTAACACTTCCTAGCTGTGTGATCCTGGGCAAGTCACTTAATCCCAATTGTCTCAGCAAAAAAAGAAAAAAAAAAGAAACGTAGAAATAGAATCGACATGGCTAAGCAACTGGTAGATAATGAGAGATTAGAGGAAAGGGAAAGCTGAAAGATAGCACCAAGGACTTGAATATGGGGCACTTTGCAAATGATTTTGCCATGGAAAAAAAATAAGCAAATCAGAAGGAAGAGTAAGTGTAAGAAGAAAGATGGTAATCATGTTGAATTTGATGTGCTGGTGAGACATCAAGTAAAGATTCCTGCAGTCAGCTAAGGACTAGAGCTCAGAAGAGAACTGGAACTGTGAATTTAGAAATCATTGTCATAAGACACAATTGTTGAAGTTGTGGGAATTTGTGAAATTAATAAGGAGAGATGGTTATAAGAGAATGAGATCAAAGACAGAAGCTTGGGAATCATCAATCTAAAGAGGGCAAGAGAAAAAAGGTTCAGAACGAATGAAAAAGACAAAGTAATAGTTAGAAAGGTAGGAGAATGAAGCCAAAAACAAAGTAGTTATTATTATTATTATTATTTTTCTGTCTTCTAAGATTTAAAGTAAATGGACCATTTCCAGATAATAGTACTGGCGAATAGTTCACTGCTGAATAACACATAAGGTCCATCCAAAAAATGTAATTGTTTAGTATGGTTGGATTTGGATGAATTTTGTCCTAATGAATTACACCCATAAAATATACATATTTCGACAGTGACACTTTGGTTTTGGTTGGATACATGCATAAAATAAAATGAAGTAAAACAGATAAAAGATGTCCAGTAACAACTCAAGATCCAAAAACAATAGCACTTTCTAAGTTTTTTTTTTTTTTTTTTGAGCATTTGAAACAGATTTAACTGTGTATTTTTTAGAGTCATGGAATAAAAAAGAAATTCTTTTTAAAGATGATAAACTTTGTATACTTTCATGATCTCACTCAGAAATAGTTATAATAACTCAGCTATAGCATCTTAAGAATTGAAAAATACTTTCATAAAACATGTAAGAAAGGTATCATAAATATTATGATTATTATTAAATTTATTAAATAACATTTATTATTTATTAAATATTATTGTGATTGTTATTAAATATTATTATTATGTTACAGATTAGGAAATTGGGAAGGTTGTTATTTGTCCTTTGTTCTCAAAGAGGACCATGACATCAAGGAGATCATTCCATGACATGCAAGTGAATTGGATTTGAGTGAGAGAAGGCTGGGCAAAGTCACCTGTCTGTAGTCAAATAGTTGGAGTTTCTGTTTGAAGCAGAATTTGAACTCATCTCTTGACACAAAGTCCAGCACTCTGTGTACTATTTCCAGAGTCTAAAGATTGCTCTAAATATGTAAACTTTTTTTTCCTGAGGCAATTGGGATTAAGTGACTTGCTCAGGGTCACACAGCTAGGAAATGTTAAGTGTCTGAGACCAGATTTGAACTCAAAAATCTCATGTCACAGTCCAATTTATTGCAAGTAGCTTGTTCTTGGAATCTTCATGTTATGGGTGACTTTCCAAATTATTTTTAGAGAAAAAAATTAGTTATAATAATTTTTAATTGTCACTCAAAATATGCAGATGATGGAGAAAAAAGTAGTTTCTTTATATGAATTATATAGATAATTTATACAATTCTCCTTTTCACCTGACTTATAGTGTAGGCCTGGCCTCTTACAAAGGTTTTGACTATCAAGCAAATTTAACACTTCAGCTGTTTACTGTGTCTTAAATCTGACCATTTTGGAGTCCCTTCAAGTGAGCCAGATGAGAAACTACTTAATTAGGATTTTAATTATTTTCTTGCATTCTGATAGTATCTGTGCATCACTGAGAAGCAGCTTGGTTCTGCAATTTCTCAGCTGCTAACACGGTTCCCTAAGGCGGTGTTTGTTGTAAATTCCCAGCTCCAGGGAACACAAGATAGATACCACATACTGCATTGGAGGGTGGTAACTCAGTCAGGCCAGCTTGAACTCTTGCTGTGGTCTGAACTCCATCATCTCAGTGGGATGTAACTGTCTCAGTTCAGTAGGAAGAAGCCAGTGTATTTTGGCTTTGGAATCATGTTGTATCTTTGAACTTCTCTGCGTTCCTACAGTGATTGAGTTCTGAGTAATAGAGTTGGATCATGTAGTTAGATTCTAGCTTTTAACTACACTTTGAGAAGTGTGTGTGTGTGTGTGTGTGTGTGTAAAGCTCACATAATAATAGAATGACAGATATTTTCCACTAATAAAGCTAAAGTTGAGAGTGACAAAATTAGCTTCATTAAAAAAAAAAAAAAACAACCTGCTTCCAGCCAAGAAGTAACAATAAATTCTCCCTTAGGCTTAGAGAGATTAAAGGAAACATGTATTGTTAAGAGCAGAAGGTATGAGTTTTAGACATTTTAGTTTATGTTGCAAGAAAATCTGCCAGTGGATTTCTGTGAAAGACCTTTATTTCTGTTTTTAAAAAACTGTTAGATACTTTAAAAAAAACTGTTACAGAATAAGAATACGTTTGGGTAATGTCATGGATTTTTTTGGAAGTCTGGTGAACCCATTTTAGACTGGTGTTTTTATTTTTTTATGTTTCATTTTTTGCCATTTTTCCAATGTAAAAAGACTTTTTGATATTCAGTTTTTTAAAAATTTGGGGTTTCAAATTTTCCCTCTTTCTCACTTTCCCCTTTTCTAAGATGGTAAGAATAAAATCATGTTTTTAAACACTTAAAGTATACAGAACTACAAAAGAAAATAATTATATAAATTGCAGTTGTTGAGATATTTTAAAGAAAAATTAATGGATCTTAGTTTAAGAATCCTTGGCATGGAGTGTGGATGTGAAGGATTTGTATGTCACCTTATATGCTATAAGCCTTATTTTCCTTTTCTATAAAATAGCAATAATAACGTGTAGTAATTGCCTCACTATGTCTTTGTGAAGTTCAATAAACATAAAATGTAAAAAAATGAAATAAAATGTTAAAGCACTATATATGCTTGTCAGTTTTTATTATTAATTGTAAATAGACTACCAACTGGGCAATAGCCAACCAAACAAGTTATGATATATGAAGATGATGGAATGCTACTGTGCTATAAGAAATGACAAAGGAAATGGTTTCAGAGAAACATGGGAAGACTTAAATAAACAGATTCAATGTAACATGAGCAGAATCAGAAGAATAATCTATATAGTAACAATATTTTAACTTTTTTATATTAACTAAATATTTTTATTAACTATATTAATTATAATAGCTAAATATTTTTATATTAACTAAATATTTAATTAATATTTTAAACTGTGAAAGATTTAGAAATTTTGATCAATACGATGATCCACTACAAATTCTAAAGCTGCATCTTGTAAAATGCTATCCACTTCCAGATAAAGAACTGATACACTCAGATTATATGTTGAAATATATTTTACCCTTTTAAAATTTTTCTTGCATTTTTCACAACACAAATGATGCAGAAATAATTTGCATGACTTCATATGTCTAATGGCTATTTTATTTCTTATTTTCTCAGATGAGTAAAAGGAGAGAATTTGGAACTGAAAATTAAAAAAAATTAAAAAGGTAAATTGAATGAAATGATCATTAAATTCTTAAAAATTAAAACCTTGGAGTTTTGCAAAGATTACATGAAAAAAATAGAAATGTCCAATATGGAGAAGAAAAGACTTAGGAAAAAAATGATGGTAATCTGAAAGCATTTGTAGATCTGTCCTGGGAAAGATGGGTTAGACATTTTCTGTTAGACCCCAGAGGGCTAAATGAAGAAAAAAATGGATGGAAGGGACAGAAGCAAATACGGGTCTCATGTGAAGAAAAAAATGTTTTAAAAATTAACACTCTCCAAAAGTGGAATGGGTCACCTCAGAAGTAGCAGGCTCTTTTTCTTTTTTTCTCAATAATATTTTATTTTTTCAATTACATGTAAAGAGTTTTCAACATTAATTTTTGTAAGATTTTAATTTCCAAATTTTTCTCCTTCCTCTATCAGCAATCTGCTATGTTATGCATGTATAATCATTTTAACAAATTTTTATCATATTTCCATATTTGTTATGTTGTGAAAGAAAAATCAAAACAAAAAGGAAAAAACCATGAGAAAAAAAAAGTAAACTAATAAAAAAGTAAAAATAGTATCCTTTGATCTGCATTCAGTCATTCCATCTCCATAGCTGTCCGTCTGGATGAAAATGGCATTTTCTATCCCAAGTCTCTTGGAATTGTCTTAGATCACCACATTGCTGAGAAGAGCTAAAACTATCATAGTTGATTATCATATAATCTTGCTGTTACTGTGTACAATGTTCTCCTGATTCTAGCAGGCTCTTTTTTCACTAGAAAGACTGAAGTAAGTTCAAAATGATCACTTCTCAAAGACTGAAGAAGGGATTCGCATCTCCATGACCACTGAGCCAGTAGCCTCTGTGGCTTTTCTCATTTTCTCAGAATTTGTAAAAACAAGGCCAAAGATAGTAGAACTTCCAGAGCCCTGGAAGGAAAAAAAAAGAACTAAAGTATTCTCTTTGCCTGTTATTTGTCAATTTATTTTGCTTTGTTTTGTTCAAGTATGAGAGACTAAGATGAGGTTTTTTGCCACCTATCTCATTTTTTTGGTTGACATTTATTAAGGTTATAACTT
Organism: Sarcophilus harrisii; assembly: GCF_902635505.1. Taxonomy (NCBI): domain Eukaryota; kingdom Metazoa; phylum Chordata; class Mammalia; order Dasyuromorphia; family Dasyuridae; genus Sarcophilus; species Sarcophilus harrisii. Next base: position 103,972,183 of record NC_045426.1, read on the forward strand.
AATTTTTAAAAATATCTCTGTAAATTGGAACACAAGGTTTTGCAAGGGTCAAAGTTGAAAAATTATCCTTGAATATGTTTTGAAAATAAAAAGCTTCTATAAAATTTTTTTAAATCTCTGTATTTGTTATAGATGACTATTCCAGGGGTCCTCAAACTTTTTAAATAGGGGGCCAGTTCACTGTCCCTCAGATTGTTGGAGGGCCAGACTATAGTAAAAACAAAAACTTTGTTTTGTGGGCCTTTAAATAAAGAAATTTCATAGCCCTGGGTGAGGGGAATAATCGTCCTCAGCTGCTGCATCTGGCCCGCGGGCGTAGTTTAAGGACCCCTGGAGTCCCATTGCCATCTAGCAAAGATTCAGTATTGCTCAAAGTTGAATAAAAACATCTGCTAAAAGTAACGGGCAGACTTCTTACTCTTGTTGGGACACTGAGGATGATACTGCACTGAATATATTGAATTATACTTGAATTTGGTGCATATTAGGTATAGAAACATTCAACAAATGATTTTTTAAATTCTAAAATGATCAATTGTAATCATACAGAATTTCTATTTGTGATCCATAATTATCTGCATGTCTTCTGTGCTCACTTCCAGAGTTCTGCTATTAGAACGCAGTGAGACAGCATGGTGCAGTACAGGGTTAATTTTTTGTGTCATGGATCCCTTTGGTAGTCTGGTGAAGGTTAATAAACCCCTTCTCAGAATAACTTTCAAATGCAGAAAATACACAAGACTACACAAAATAAATTGAAATTACAATCATTGAAATGCAATCATCAAGCTATTTTTAAAAAATAAATTCATGATTAAGAATGCCTCAGCTGTAGAAGAGACTACATTGAATTTGAAGTATGAATACTTGCCTTAGCTCTACAATTTGCTGACTGTTCAAATATTGGCTTACTTCATTTCCTCAAACTTTACTTTACTAATCTATAAAATGGGCATAATGATGCTTAGGTTATCTATCTTAAAAGATTTTTGTATTGAAAACTTTTTATTAACTCTAAAGATTTTATAAAATACAGGGAACCATTATTATAAATCACCACCAGAGTTTTGACTTTTTTGTGACTTTTTTCCAATCTCAGCATCTCATAATAAGACTATAGGTTATTGTTATTGTTTCTTTCATTCTTAAAGAGGATCTTGACATCAGGAAGATGATGTCATGACTTGAATTGGATTTAAGTGAGGGAGGGCTGTGCAAGGTCATCTGCCTCACTTTCCCCTCCAGAGCCTTCTGGCTCCAGTGACAAGATATAGACCAGGAAAACTGAAGATGACACAATGCCGCCTGTATTAAGACATGGAGGAAACAATCCATGAAGAAATAATTCATCTTTAAGGTATTAATAGAAAATGATGATGATGATGATGAAGAAGAAGAAAAAAGAATAATCCTCAGGAAGATTTAAATTTTATTGACCTTTGCGAGGAAATTTGTATGCACTAGCCAAAATTTTTTTCATCAGTTGTAGAGTAATAACAATTCATATTTATGGTTAACAAAGCATTTTCTCTTGCAATCCCATGAGGTAGATAGTGCAAGTAATCCTGTTCCCATTTAATAGACCAAAAAATTGATACTCAGAAAGGTCATGCAGCTAGACAGATCTGGGACTTAGACCCAGATCTTTTGATTCCAAGTGTAGCACTCTTTCTGCCACACAATGTGGTCTAACTGCATTCTGTGACTCCATGCACTGTCATATACTGATTGGGGAAAAAATTTAATGTAATTTGGAAGACCAGCAGGCCTTCTGGGAAGCTCGTAGACAGCATGGCACCAAGCCCCAGAGCCAACTGCAGGTCTCTAACATATTAGTAATGTTCAACCTTCTGTTTGGGTGCCAGGCTTGGATCTGCCAAAATGTCATATCCAAATTTCTGGAGCAATTTCATGAGCTCCATCTCTCTCAGGGCCAAACATCACTCATTCAATGGGAAGATTGGACAACCTATCAACTGATAAAGCAAAAATGTCCAGTTCCCTAGTGGTGAAGTCATGTTCATTGTAAAAATCACTCTACTGGGTTAGAAGGGTAGAACATGGATGGATAAGAGCAGTTTATTAAAATCTCTGGGGAACTACAGGGCAAACGGGTCAGCAAAAGGAACACTTTGAGGCTAAACTAAAACATGTTTTGGTTTTTTTAAAACTGTATTTCATAGAGATTGGTTTTATAGTATTTTAAAATTTCCTTTGTTCCCTCCCACTTAAGGAAATCAAAACCTTAACCAACGCTGGGTCATACCATTCTTTAGTACAGAGAAATAGGACTTTTAAAAAACATCTCTTTGGACCCCCATGCTAGTTTCTCTCCAGAATATATTAATCAGGAGTAAAACAAATACAACCAAAAAAGGAGAAACACTATACTGTTTTTAAAAGTTTTTCAGCAGCTTCTAGAAACAAACCTTTCTTGACAGATCCAAAAAGGATTTGCTTTGTGCTGAATTACGTATTGTGGCAAAGAGCTTTAGCAAAATTTCAATATATGTAGTCTCCATGTTCAATTCAATCAAGTTGCACAGATTTAGAGTTGGAAAGGACCTAACAGGCCATGTATTCCGACTCTTTCATTTTATAGATAAGAAAACCTGTGAAAAGTATATGACTTGCTTAGGGTCACATAGGATTTGATAGAACAGCTAAGATATGAACATAAATGATCTTAATCTAAATTCAATGCTTTTTCATTGTGATTTATAGAGATGATGCAAAAATAAAGTTGACCCAGATTCTGCTTCCAAGGCATTAAGGATGGACACAAAATAAGTGTGATATAAGGTGGAATGAGACAAAGAGAGGTACAGGAAAAGAGAATGAGGCAAACAGAGACAGGTAGACATAGAGACAGACAGACAGACCTTCAAATAGGTTTTCTAGGAAAATTGGAAGAAAGAGATCACTTTCAAATGATAGGTTCAAAGAATAATCATGGGATTTGGAACTGGAAGGGGCATTATCAAGTTTCTAGACCAGCCCTTTCATTTCGTACATAAGGAAATTAAGTCCCAGGTAAGTTAAGTAACATTTTCCATATGTATTAAAGAGCAGAACCAGCTCCTTTGACTTCTTACTCAATGATCTTTCTATTATATAAAGGTAATTAATTCCTCACCTGGGCCTGGGAAGAAGAGAAAGCAACCATACCTAACAGTTTAGTCTTACCACTTCTAGACATTCAGGAAACTAATCAAGGAAACTACCTCCCCCCACCCATGTGATAGGAGACACACTGAGCTCCATGTTAGCCAGTGGGAATGCTCAAAAGGCCAATCCAAGTTACACTAAGATTTTTACTTATAAGTTAGGAAGATCTGGGGGAAAGGATTTTGTTATCTTCATTTAGAATGAAGGCTTGACCTATTTATCTCAGTTTTGTTATGTCCTATAATAAACTAAAAATTTAATCTGTCAGTCAATTAACAATTATTAAGCACCTACTATGTACCAAGTATATGCTAAATGTAGGACATACAAAAAAAAACAAAAAACAAAAAAGACAGAGGACTAGAGAAGATCAGTCTAATGGGGAAACAACTTGACAACAACTATGTGTACACAAACTATTTATTGAACAAATTAGACATAACCAATGGAGGAAATATACTAGAATTAAACAAGACTGAGAAAGGTTTCCTGTAGAATATAGATTTTAACTGGCATTTGAAGGAAGTCAGTAAATGAATAAGAGGAAGGAGAGAATTCCAGGCATAACCTGGATAACCCAAGAAAATAACTAGAATTGAGAGATAAAGTTCTGTTTGAGAAACAGCAAGGAGGTCTATGTTTTTGGATCACAGGATATGAGGGTAAAGAATAAGAGGAAGAGAGGTGGAACCCAAAACTTAGTAGTGAAGGTTATGATGGACTTTAAATTCCAGACAGATGATTTTTTTTTGGTTGAGGCAACTGGAGTTAAGTGACTTGACCAGGGTCACACAGCTAAGAAGTGTTAAGTGTCTGAGACAAGATTTGAACTCAAGTCCTCCTGACTTCAAGGTTGGTGCTCTATCCACTGCACCAACTAGCTGCCCCAAATGATTTTTTTAACTTATTATTTTATTTTTTCCTAATTAAATGTAAAAACAATTTTAACATTCATTTAAAGAAATTTTTGAGTTCCAAATTTTCTTCCTACTTCCTTCCTCTCTTCCTCATTGAGAAGCAAGTAATTTGATATAGGTTATACATGTGCAGTTATGCAAAACATATTTCCATGTTAGTCCTGTCATGAAAGGAAACACAGACCAACATAAATCCATCTAAAAATAATAAAAAGTAAAGAAAAATTATTCTTTGATCTGCATTCAGACCACACCAGCTCTTTCTCTGGAGATGAATAGCATTTTTCATAGTAAGTCTTTCAGAACTGATCATTGTTTACTAAGAATACCTAAGCCATTCACAATTGATCCTTATATAATATTGCTGTTGTATACTAGAGTTCTCCTGGTTCTGCTCATTTCACTTTGCATCAAATAATGGAAGTATTTCAAGGTTTTTCTGAGAGCATCCTGCTCATCATTTCTCAAAGCACAATAATATTCCATCATAATCATATAAAACCATTTTTAAAGTCATTTCTCAGCTGATGGATGTCCCTACAATTTCCAGTTTCTTGCCACCACTAAAAGAGTTGCTACCAACATATTTGTACACATAGTTCTTTCCTTTTTTGGAAATTGTTTTTTGTCTCTTTGAGATACAGACCTAGTAGTGGTATTGCTTGGTCAAAGGATATGCATACTTTTATAGCCCTTGGACATAGTTCCAAATTGTAAGGAATGGTTGAAACATTTTACAACTTCACCAGCTGTGAATAAACAGAGATAAAAATGTAAAGGGCAGCTCAAAGGAAAAAGAGTGAGTTCGGGGAGGTAAAAGTCAGAAACAAAATAAATTTGAGAATGGACAAGGTGAAAGGAGAGAGAGGGTAAGATAAAACAGAGGGAAAACAGGATGAAAGGAAAGGCATAGTGATCATAACTGTGAAAAAATTTAGAACAAATTTCTCTGATAAAGATCTCATTTATAAAAATAAGGGCTAGTCCTCAATTGATAAGTGGTCAAAGAACATAAAAAGGCAGTTTTCAAATTAAGTAATCAAATCTATCTATGGTAATATGAAAAAAATGTTTTAAATCACTATTGATTAGAGAAATGCAAATCAAAACAATTCTGTGTTACCAACCCACACCCATCAGATTGACTAATATGACAGAAAAGGAAAATAACAAATATTGGAGGAGATGTGGGAAAATTGAAACATTAATGCACTGTTGGTGAAGTTGTAAACTGATTAGTACAGTAAAATAGATTTCTACACCCAAATGAATATGTATGTTATTCACTCTTCGAGCCAATTCCAATGAGAATAAGATTCACATAGTTCCTCTCACCTCTCCTATCTTCTTTACTGTAAAAGTTCATTTTTGCCTGTTTTTGTGAGGTAATTTACCCTATTCTACCTCTCCCTTTCCTTTTTTTTTTTTTTCTACTGCATACCTCTTCCTCCAGAACCACTGCTGTGACTAATTCAATGGTCTCCAAATTGTCTTTAAAGTCTACTGCAGGGCAAGGTGGTGCAAGGGATAGAGCACCAGCCCTGAAATCAAGAGGACCTGAGTTCAAAACTGCTCTCAGACACTTAATACTTCCTAGCTGTGTGATCCTGGGCAAGTCACTTAATCCCAATTGCCTCCATATGAAAAAAAAAAAAAAAAACCTACTGCTGATTTGCTGGGGCGACTGGACTGTGCTCCATTCTTAATCTGGTCCAACAGACCTTTCCAGCCGACCTTCTAAGTTGTCTTGGTTTAGAAAATTGTTCCATTCCATCCATTTGTGGGGTCTGATGTTCCAGAATTTGTTATGAAGCATTATTTAGACATTTTTAAAGGGTTTTGGGGAGAGCTTAGGTGAGTCCCTACTTCTTCTCTGCCATTTTGGTTTCAAACAAAGATATGATTATATACTCGATCCCAAAGGTGATAGAGAGCCAACGGAGTTTAGTGAGTAGAAGATTGATATGGTCACAACTAAGCCTTAAAAAAAATCACTGTGGCAAGTCATACCTATTTTCACCATAGATCTATTTTGATGTTGCATCTTTTCAGATTCATCTTCTTTCTGAATAATGATTTCAGATTAGTTACCCCCAGAAATTTAAGTGCACTTTAAAAGTTCAATCCCATTTCATTTTGATCTGTTCATTTATGTTATTAATTTGATTCTGCTGGTGTTAACCTAACTTCCCAATTTAATAATCATCTAAGAAATCTATCTTCTATGTCATTAATAATATTATTAAACAAGACTGGAATGTAAACCAACCTTACCTCTAAATATTTGTGCATACCTAATACACTATCACTTATCATTACTTGTTATTTACACTTCTGGAACAATTTTTCAATCTGTGTGGCAGTAGTTTTATCCAAACCAATCTGAATTAGTTTCATAAGTAATTTCACATGACAATATATCAAATAACTCACAGTGGTCCAATTATATAATATCCACTAAGTTCCCTCTTCCACTCATTTTGTAATTTTTTTCTAATATGATTCACTCTTAATAAATGCTGACTATAACTGATCATAATTTCCTATTCATCCAAGTGCTTATAAGTTTCCCCTTAATATCTGTAATATTATTTTTACCTTGAATTGCCCTTGGTATCCAGACAGTGTTATGGTTTTGAAAGGAAAATACCCCATTTCCTTTTTGACAGTTCATTCCCATTATCCCTGTCCTATGTGAGCAATTCAGAAACTAATTTAATGTTGGTTAACCAAATCTCTCAAGGTATTTTCTATTTATGTAGTCTAGGTGAGATTTCCTGGCCAGTTCAGATGCTTCCTGGGAGGACCTTGTGCTGTTTTCTTCCACAAGGACAGAGAACAAATTTTATGGTACCATTGAAGCTTTAGTCTAATATTACATGATACCGTCCAAAGTCTAATCTAAAACTGACTATGTGAAAGCTGCTATATTTTTAACTAGTGGTTGCTTTATTTGTTACTATTATCTTCCAATATAAAAACAACTCTGATATCTAAGATATAGACTACCAAGATTTAATTATATATAGTTAATTCTTGATCATTCATACTAATAAAGGGGAAGCAATAGCAGAGATAATTTAAAGCGGTGGATAATTCCTAAATCATTTATATTTATATGTGGTTTTGGAATATGTTTTTATACTTACATTTGAATGGAGATATTTTTTATCTTCAGGAAATTTATGGCACTTGAAATAAAATAATGAAACCACACTGGAAACATTTGATTAAGGAGGAGCTGGAAAAGTATTTAGTACCTTATGCCCTTCTTGTGCTAAGGATAGAAAGTATTACCTTTCAGTAAACTAAAGTACCTCAGTGGATTCATGATCTCATCAGTATTGATACTTTTCCTCCTGTTGCAGATAATAACCTAGCCTTGCCTTCTTTACATTTGGGCTTATGGATCCCTACATCATTATCCCTTTCTTCTGGAGGAGTTCAGTACTTTAACCAAAATCTTTTGCTATCCCTAAACTTGAGCTTCATACTTAGAGACTTCAATTTACAAGGAAATGTCCTTTAAAGTATCCTTGCTTCCCAGTTTTTCAATCTCCTCAACTTCTTTGATCTGCATTTTCACTCCATCTGAGCCATTCTCAGGGAGAATCAGACCCTCCATTTCATGATCACTAATACATGACCACAATCCATATATTTTCTGAGCATAGTGTCCACTTTCCCTGTGCTTCCTCTTTGTCATGATCTTCTCATTCTCTTTCTTCACTGCAATCTTTACCCATTTGACTTTTCCCTGATTTTCTAAAGCTATCATCCTTGCTCTAGATCCAGTCAATTAATCAACTAATATATATTATGTGCTTACCAAATGCCAGGCCCTATTGTATCCATTCAGATACAAAAAGAAGCAAAAAATGGTTCTTGGTCTCAAGGAACTCACATACTAATATATATGGTAGATAGCATGCAAAATTGTATCTATAAAATACAGAGTGAAACTATATATAGTGAAAATGGAAGGTAATCTCAAAAGGAAGATTTGAGCAATTTAAAAGGCAATCAGGGAGACCAGAAAGAAGGTAGAGATGAGGAGGGAGAGTATTTCAAGCATGGAGGGTGACCAGTGAAAAGTTGTGGGGTAGGGAGATGGAATGTCATTTATGAGGAATAGAAAGGAAACCAGTGCTACTGGATCTTAGTATATTTTGAGAAAGGAGTCAGGTTGTGAAGGGACCTAAAAACATAACATTGCCTCCTGGATCTACTATGAAAATTAAGTCATCTAATCTCAATTAATCCCACAGTGCTGTCCTCTGAAACTTTTACTTTTTGCGGATCTCCCTTCTTGATCTGTTCTGAGCCTTTTCTACTCTTCAAAGTCCAGCTGTACCACCATCTTCCCCTACTTTTTAACAGTAGACTGTCTCATACAAACACCTCTTCCCCATTTCTACTTTTCAAATCACCTCAACATTATCCCTTCTCCTCTCCTCCTTTGTTCCACTCTTAGAGAAAGAGACTATCCTTCTCTTTTTCAATAGCAACCCCTTTATTTGTGTCTTTGATTCAGGGAAGAACCCTGGGGGAGATGGGACCTGCTAGTTTGTCTCTATAATGCCTTATCCTTTATCTCCTCAGAATTCACTGTTACAGAAGACTCAAAAAAGAAAGTTCTTGTCATCAAAGTCCTTGACACTGTCAAATAGTTCAATGTCAGAAACATAGTTTTATCAGTGAAAATGACACTAAAAATGATGCATTACCAACTCCTTTGCAACTGTATTCCAAGGACCACTAGATCTTTCTGTCTTGCAGCTGAATGCTTCTATATGTATTATATTTTTCTATTAGAATATTAGCTCCTCAAAGGATTTCTTTTGATTTATACACACCCCCCTCCATGCTTAGCATCTAGGGAGAATTTAGTAAGTACTTTTTTGGTTATTCATTCATTCCATCTTTTTTTGTCTCTTCCAGGAATTGTCTTTTCAATCATTCCTCCTCTCTCCCTAATTTTCAACTTTTCTTTATCTACTGACTTTCCTTGCTGCCTACAAACATGTCTAGATATCCCTAATCTTAAAAAAAAAAAAAAAAAAAAAAACTTCACTTACTCCTACTACCTGTTTAGATTATTGTTCTACAGTTCAGTAAAACTTCTAGTTGAGGGTCAGTATAAGATTGAAAGAGCTTGTACAGTACTTCATAAACTTCAAAGTGGTATATAAAAGTTATTATCATTGTTAATAATAGTTATTACAGAGAGTTATACCCCCTCCTTGTAGGGAGAGGCTTATTAATCATAGCACTTCCCAGAAGATAATACAAGTGATTAATAGAGCCAAGTATAAAAAGATATCATCTTTCCCTGAAGGAGAAAAACTTAACAACTCTGGAAAAAATGTTGATGAAAACCCCATAATGTGAAATTCAGCAAGGAGCAGAGGCTACAATAACTGGTGGAGAACAGGAAAAACAATATCTGAAGAAGAGAGGACGCAGAAGAGAGCAGCACATGGATCTCACCAGGTGATAGAGGCAACTCTTAGGCATCAGAGACATGATTTATCCCTCAAGCATGTTCCCTGGACATGTGTTCTCACATGTACATCCCATGTCATTCCTCTCTTTCATTCTGGGTTTGTGTATTTGTGGGAAAGTGATCACAAGCTTTGTGGAGGAATGCTCTGTCTGCAGCCATACATCTCCAGAAGGCATCAGCAGTGATAAGTTCTTAAAAGAAAATGTAGTTCCTAAAAAAAAGGGGGCTTAACTTGTGCCCAAATCACTCCCCAGCTAGTGGCTAAAGTTAAATGAAAACGATCATGAAAGAACTCATCAGACTGGAAAGTCTAATATCTATCCTAGTGTATTTTTACCTTCTTATACAGAAAGAACTAGAGAAAGTCAAGGGACTGAACCTTACCAAGATGTAAGTATGATATATTCACAGGCTTAAAACCTCTTCAAAGTACTCTAAGAAAATTAACTCTGAAGCAATGTTTATAAAAATCCCTACAAAACACAGAATATGAGTGGGAAGTTAGAAAAATTTATTCATTTTGTAGAAAAGGGATGTAGTAAGTAAAGAAACTATAATTCTATTAAATATTTTCCTAGATTTATTAAATTCAATAAATCTAAATATAAGTTTTCTGAATTTTAAGAAAAATTTCTTATGAGCTACTGGTCAGTTTTAAACTCATAGTTAAAATATAAAAGCTTAAGAAAAGAAGAAAGAAATAATGAGAACAAAGTAATAGAAGGCATTTTCTCATTCTGCCTGAGTCTATGCAGTTGACAGTATTATAAGGTCCTGCCAGCCTGGCAAGCCAGAGGCAGGGAGAAAACCGCAGGTGTAGCACATGGCCGGGCAGAGCCTCATCATCAGGCCACCAGGCCATTCTGCTAATGTGTTTTTGTATTGTGTAATTAAATAAAGATGCTGGGTAATGTTGAAATATCTATTTACTAGATGGAGTCTCTTAAGTACCCAAGGTGCATCTGAAAAACATTTCACAGATATGTCTAAAGTTGTATATTGGGTTTGGAAAGTTTATTTTGTTTTATTTGAAAAGTCAGTATATCCTTATTAAAAAGTATCTTTGAATGGCAGTTGTTACTTAAAGAGAGAATGCCATATGTTAATTATGTTTCTGGTCCCTTGATTTCTTTGACAGTTCCCGATGCATATACCAACATCACCAGATCATTATAACTGATAATCATTTGCGGAGTAAACAAAAAATGGTGTCCCAGGATGCACCACTTCCAGGATTTCTCCTGCCTTTGGAGCAAGTTGCCACATTGTAAATATGACAACAAATGAAATGATGATAGCATCTGCTTAATCTGGCTTTTGTCCATGTGTCACAACTGCCATGCACTGAGGTTAATTGAGACTTTTTTTTTTATTTGCTCAAGTCTCTTTTGTTCATTTAATTTTCCCTGACATGATCTTATTTCAATCGTCTTTGACTGAAACATTGTCCATTTTTAATGGAGATATATTTCTCCATCTTTAATTTTTAAGAAAAAGGCATACCAAACACTTGTTCTGTCATAGTTAATTTTGTTGAAATTGTGTTAAATACACCAAAACTATCAATGTTGTTCGGTCTTAAACCATAATTTGGGTTTGAGGTAATAGTCTCCCTAATATACAGTGTATGGTCAATAAATGCTAATTGATGATAATAACCATGCTTGTTAGCGAATAAAATAACAACCAGAAGGAAAGGTAAGAATAATCATGGTCATACTGGATCCCTCTGGTTCCTTCTTTGTTCATGAAGCAACGATTGAACTTTTCTTTCCATTTTTTTTTTTTTTTTGCATTTGAAATCAGAGTAATAGGAGGAAGGTTGTTTATCTTAGTAAAGGACTGACTTTGATAAGAAACAACCTAATAAGTCTAATATAACCATTCTTCCTCAAGACAAGTAGGCATTTTACTCAAAAATGTTATTAATAAATAGAAACTAGGATGTCATAGAAAAAAATGATTTTATTTAGCAAATGAGCCATTTGACTATAATAATATTTTTAAATGGGCATAATAGAGAGAAATTAGATGATTAAGTAGTCTAGACCAAAATAGGTTTAGCTGATCTCTTCTCTAAGACTGAAGATGTCAAGCTGATATGTGGTTTAGTTCTATTTATTTTTTGGTTAATTTAATACTCTTTGTGGTTACCTTTGCTATCATGACTGCTGATCTTTCTGTCTAAACCAACCTTCACCAAAGGAGATGGGGAATTATCGCCTTTCAAATATGTGCTAAATTCCATTCAAAACACTCTAGAGTCTCAAGGGTAATAGTTATAGCATGGTAAACTCTTCTATTGGACTGTAACTTCAGTTAGTCAGGCTCCTTATTTTTTTCATATTTGAATCCTCACTTCTCCATACCTAAGGCTTAGTAAAATACCTAAAATATAGTGGAAACCCCACAACAATTTTTGCAAGAAAGACTTATGAGACACTGTCACTGGGTACCACTGCTTTTCCCCCTGGATAGGAATGGAATAGCTCTAGCATACAGTCAATATTGCCCTCTAGTGGTTATCCTAACTAAACGGGTTCTAATACTAGATCTGAGATTCTCCATTATTGATAGTAACTACTCATTCAGTACCTCTGCCATTGAAGTTGAGTTTTATTCTCACTATTTTCTACAAAAAGTTATATGCAACAGACTTTGACTCTTGAGTGCCTTAAAAAAAGTTTTATTTTGATGTGTTAATGACTATAATAAATTAACAAAATAAATGAAACTCCGTTATACATAGGATGAGAAACATTAATGAATGTGAAATATTTATAGCATTAGACTAGTGTGATATTGTCATTTCCAAGAATTTCATTATTGTGCAGATTCCAATAAAATAGGAATGGGTTGCCTTCTGCTTGCTGGAGGTCCTTAAGAAAAAAGGAGGAGGATCACTTGATTGACTGTTGCAGAGATATGGATTAGACTAGATGGCCTCCTGCCAAAATGATTCTATGAAACTAGTAGCAGGAAGGTGTGAGTCATAAAGTGATGATGATGATGATGTCTAACATTAGGATAGCGCTTTGAGGTTTGCAAAGCAGGTGAGGGTACTGTCTCATGGGATCTTCAAAACAGCTCTGAGGGGTAGGTATTATTATTATTCCCAGTTTTAAAAAACTGATGCTAAGAGGCTGGGTGACTTGCTTAGATTCATACAATTAAGGAAGGATGTAATCTTAAATTTTCCTGACCTAAAGTCCATCCACCATGTAACCTAGCTGCCTCAGAGTAATGGTGCTAGGAAGTTTAATGATGATATTCAAATAACACATAAACATTTATTAAGCACCTATTTTGTGCCAGATCTGTGCTAAGGATGGGGGATATTTAAAAAAGAGGTAAAAGACAGTTCCTGCTCTAAAGGAACTTACAATCTAACGAGGGAGAAAACATGTAAATAATAAACACAAACCAAGCCATATCCAGGATAAGTAAAATGGTATTAGGAGGGAGAAGACACTAGAATTAATAGGGTTTGGGAAAGGTTTCCTGTAGAAGGTGGGATTTAAAATGGGATTCAAAGGAAACTAGGAATGTCAGTAGTCAAAGGTCATTGACAAAAAAAGAAGGGTTATTATGTAATAAAATATTTATAGCAGTGCTTTTAGTGCCAACAAAAGACCAGAATCAAAGCAAATGACCATCAACTGGGGAATGACAAAACAAATTGTTGTATGTCAATGCAATGAAATATTGTTGTATTGTAAGAAATGATGAATATGCTGAATACAAAGAAGTATAGAAAAAATTAGAGAACTGATACTAAGTGAAACTGAAGTATCTGAAATATTCAGAAAAATAATATACACAATGACTACAACAAGGTAAATAGGGAAAAAACACAAAATGATTTAAAATGAATTTTGTGACTTTTTTTTAAATTGACCTAAAAAAGAGATATAAAGACATTTTCCCTTAATTCTTTACAAAGGTGCACAAGTAGAGAACATTATAAACATTGTGTAAAAAGCCAGATTGCTTTTTTCAATGTATTGAAATGAATTTTACAGTTTTTTTCTTTTTTCTTAAAATTTTAAAAAATGTTTTCTGAGAAGAAAAAAATAGAGGAATCAAGGGGGAAATATAAGCAATGTAAAAACAGAAGTTTTAATAAAAATTAATTTTTAAAAGTTAATTGTGATATTAACATTTAGGACATGTAAATAGAATTAAATTTAAAACATTTATATATATAAAACCAATTGGTCTTTTCCTACTAAGAAGCTTCAGCTCTGGATTCACATGGTTTGTTTTCAGTCTTAGGAGAGTCTGGCTTCTAAAAAGAGGATTCTGGCTTTTTATTATTGTCTCTGGCTCATTATATTCCCATCTAAAAGTAAAGCTCTGAAAACATTCACTTAAATAAAGCTTAGTTTGACTCATGCCTAGAGTCTTCCCAACAGGGATTTAAAGGTATCTTTTCTCAAGGTATTCAATGTGCAAAGTAGATCAAATGTAGGACAGCTATTTGTTTCTTTTGTCATAAAAGAAATGCTTAAAGGTTCAAATGTATTCATAAATACTTATAGCATAATACAAATACTCAAAGCATAAATAGGCATTACACTTTTACTTTGAGACCTTTTGTCTGAGTAAATCCCTCATATTATCTTCTGGCCAATCCATCATGCAAAGCTCATGTCCCTATCCAGCGTTCAACTTTTTCTTTAAGAAGTATTAGAAGAAGAAGAAGAAGAAGAAGAAGAAGAAGAAGAAGAAGAAGAAGAAGAAGAAGAAGAAGAAGAAGAAGAAGGAAGAAGAAGAAGAAGAAGAAGAAGAAGAAGAAGAAGAAGAAGAAGAAGAAGAAGAAGAAGAAGAAGAAGAAGAAGAAGAAGAAGAAGAATTGTAGCAACTACAGGGACACTGCAGTTCTTGTGGGATGTCTGGCACTATCTGAAGATCCCAAGAAGTTAGCATATGGAAAGAGAAAGAGCTCACGGGGAGTATGGTCACTCCTTTAAAACCTAAATGAATTGTTCTTCCTGACTCACTAGCCAATGTTTTTTGATGCAGCTTCTACACACACACATACACCCCCCCCTCCACACATCCCCCCCCACACACACAGAGTCATGGGGACCAAGGGACAGATAATGGGATTGTTTCCATCTTCTCAGAGTACCAGTCCACAGGGACCAAAAAGAGGTCATTGCATCATTCCAAAGGGATTATCCTCCAGGAATAAACCCAATTGCATGTCAATAAGAATGACTAGGGAAGTTCCATATGCTCTATGAGTGAGTTCTCAAAGTTCCATCCTCACAAGTGTTTCATGGGATTTACTCTAGCCAGAACAGATAAAGAGGGTTTTACCTAAATATTCTCATTATATATAGAAGATATTAAATTGCTATCCTATCTAATTTCAAAATTCATGTTACTTTCTTCCATTACTTTTCCTCTAATGTTCTCTATCAAAGGGATTCATATTGAAATTTTCATATGTTATTGTGTATTATAGTTTTGATAGTCATTTTTCAGTCACGAATGATTCTTTATGACCTCATTTGGGGTTTTCTTGGCAAAAATACTGAAATGATCTGCTATTTTCTTCAATTCATTTTACAAATGAGGAAACTGAGACATCAGGGTTAAATAACTTGCTCTCTCATCAACTGTTCTCTCCAGGATTATTGTTGTCCATTTATTTGACAAAAAGAATGAAGTTTTTTTTTTTTTTTTTTTATCTTCAACCTTCTTGATCTCACTGTAGCATTTGGTGCCCTTCTTAATATTTTCCTCCTGAATATTCTCTCCTCTCTGGATTTTCTTGAAATGGTATTTCTTGGAACTTTCCTCCTCCTATTTATCTGACAGGTCATCTCAGTTTTCTTTGCTGGTTTTTCATCCATTTCACATTTACTAACTGAGGGTGTTCCCTAAAGCTCTGTCCTAGGACCTCATTTTCCTCATATACCATTTGTCTTGATAACCTCCTCAGATGCCCTTGGATAAATTATCATATGACAATGATTCAGGAGGCAAGATGGCAGAGAAGCAACAGCAACTCAATCAAACTCTCCTAATACCCATCCAAATAAATATAAAATAATGCCTCAAAGAAAAATCTGAAGACAAAAGACTGGGGTGAGGAATTTTCTAACTTAAGACAATTTAGGAGGTTAACAGGCCTGTGACATTAAGATGGGGCCAGCCTGGAGTGTATGCTCTATAAACTTAAACTGTTTACATTTCTATGTGGGAAGATGATTTATGTAAGAACTTTATCATTATTAGTGCAGTTAGAAGGAGTCTATATATAGAGAGAGTAGTATGTGTGTGATTCAGTTGTGTTGGGATGATCTAAAAAAAGGGAGTGAGAAACATAAAAGAACTACATTCAAAGAATAGCTTTTAAAATGGAGAGGAAAATGAAGTGACAGGCAATGTTTGAACCTCATTCTCATCAGAATAGTCTCTTTTTTTTTTTTTTAATTTAATAGCCTTTTATTTACAGGATATAAACATGGGTAACTTTACAGCATTAACAATTGCCAAACCTCTTGTTCCAATTTTTCACCTCTTACCCCCCCCTCCCCCTCCCCTAGATGGCAGGATGACCAGTAGATGTTAAATATATTAAAATATAAATTAGATACACAATAAGTATACATGACCAAAACGTTATTTTGCTGTAGAAAAAGACTCTGAAATATTGTACAATTAGCTTGTGAAGGAAATCAAAAATGCAGGTGGGCATAAATATAGGGATTGGGAATTCAATGTAATGGTTTTTAGTCATCTCCCAGAGTTCTTTTTCTGGGCATAGCTAGTTCAGTTCATTACTGCTCCATTAGAAATGATTTGGTTGATCTCGTCAGAATAGTCTCAAAGAGGGAAGAAGATATATATACAATTGGGTATAGAAATCTATTGTAGCTAACAAGAAAGTAGAAGAAGTGAATAAGAGAAAACAAGAGGTGATTAAACAAAAAAAAAGGGCAGATTAAGGGAGGTAGTGGTAAGAAGCAAAACAGATTTTCAAGTAGAAACAAGAAAAAAAAGAGGGGTATAAAAAGAAGAAAATAGAAGCCTCTGTGTGTGCCTAGGACAGAGTTTTAACATAATTTATACTCCATGGGATAGTCACTGCAGGACCATCCCCAAGCATCCTCCATGGGGTAGACTCCAATCTAACTTTACCATTATACTTCTATAACCAGCCCTTCCCAAGCCTGCATGAATTGAGGTTGTGTAGAGCAATAGAATATTTTATTTGTCACCAGAAGACCACTTTGCTACCTGTCTTATCTTGGGCAAAATTTTCCTCCTTTGGTCTCAGCTTATTCATGTGTAAAATGAGGTGGTTGAACTTGATGCTCTCTAAGGTTCCTACCAGCTCCAATTTTATGATCCTATAATTATACTAAAAGGCTAAAGAGAGAATCTGACTGCATGCATTTTAAATTAATGGTCCTTTCTAAACGTGGTTAGTTTGTAATTCTCAGTCACTTAGAACTTCAAACAGGACCGAAAAAAAATCATCCCATTCAAGAAATATTTATTAAGTGTATTGTGAAAGGTATGGTGATGGGAGTGGGGGGAGATTTAAGAAAAAGAAAGAGAAGGAGAAACCAGATAGTCCCTTTCCTCAAAGAGCTATTGCCAGTAATGTAACAAAGAAAGTGTACATGTGCCCAGTACACAGTGCTGTTAACTGCATTGGCAAGAATTTGGCTCAGAGAAATGTTCCTGGCAACTCTTTGGAAGATTTTTGTGTTCTACAGCTGCACTGAGGCATAACTCAGAAGAATCTAATTTACATTACTCAGCACTAGACCTGGAAAATTCTAACTCATCCATCAATAATCCAGACATGAAGAGTATTTGAGGCATAATTTAATACGGATGGACTTCTGCTAGCTGTAAGAAACAGTCACATTTCTATGGCGCCTTGAGGTTTACAGAACACTTTCCCCAAAACAGCCTGGGGAGATAAATGGTGTAAGTATTAATATTCCCATTTTACAGATGAGGAAAATGAGAGAAAGAGAAGTGAAGTAATTTGTCAAAAGTCTCATACTTGAGATCAGACTAAAGATTTCGATCCAAATCTCTCTTAATCCAAGGTCCAGAACTCTTTCTTCTGCCTGATGCTGCTTCTCAAGTGCAGGGCTGTTTTCTCCCTATAGGAACATCCTTACACTTTGTTCATTTTAGATAAGATTCCAAAGAGATCAAGATTTTATGTGGTTGTGTTCAAGTCTTCCTGTCAGTGATACCCCTAATTTACTATCTCTGAAGATGACCAGTCTCCTGATTCTGCCTTCATACTACCAATAAGGAACAATGACAATGATGGAATTCCAAGAGACTAAAGGTAATAAATGGGGTAAAAATATTTAAAGCGTTTGCATTTCTTTTAATATCAATTCATTGAATGTTTTAAGCACATACTGTGCGCAAAACTTTGCTCAGACTGCAAAAATAAAAAATGGCACAAATTTTATATTCAAAGACTTTCATTCTAATAAAAGTAATAAGATGGCTCACCACTATACATGTGGTCAGTCACCCAATGGGTTTATGACTTTGGAATCAACCTTGACTTTTCCCTCTCCCTCAGCTACTATATTAAGTCAATTGTCAAATATTATTGATTCTACCTCCCCAATATTTCTTGCATCTTTCCCTTTCTTTCAATGCACTCATCTTCCGAAGCTCAGACTATACCACCTCTCATTTGGAATATTGCAATGTCTTTCTAATTTGTCTCTCTGTTTCATGTCTCTACTCCCCTATAATCTATCCTTAGAACAGCTGCCAAACTGATCGTAATAAAATACACATCTAACTACATCACACCCTCCCCCCACACACCATAAAAAATCTTCAATGGCTCTCTATTGTCTCTAGGAGAATCCTTAGACTGAAATTTAAGGCCCTCCACAATCTGGTTTACATACTCTTCCAGGCTTATTTTATATGACTTCCCTTCATATGCTCTCTATTCCAAACTAGTCTATTAGTTGTTCTCTGTACGTCTGTTCCTTAGCACAAATGGTCCCTTATGTCAAAAATACATTCTCCTTCTTCCCTTCATCTCCTGGAATTCTTAGCTTCCTTTAAGATACTGTTCAGGCGCTATCTCCTGCATGAAACTTTTCTTAGTCAACCTTTCCACTTCATGACTTTCCCCATTTTGATTTTAATATATTGCAGATCAGCATAAAAAATTACATGGGTATTTTGGGAGCATTTGAGATGACATGTGCAAGCCAGCAGATGATATAGAAAAAGTTTAGAAACTCAGAAATTATATATGCATATGTGCACATATATACATATATTTTTATTATCTAATATCAATTTGAATTTTTTAAATAATAGCTTTTAATTTTCAAAATATATGCAAAGATAGTTTTCAAGATTCACCGTTGTAAAACTTTGTATTCCAAATTTTTCTTTTTCCCTTCTCCCCATCCCCTCCCTAGACGGCAAATAATCCAATATATGTTAAACATGTGTAATTCTTCTAAATATATTGCCACATTTATCATGCTGCAGAAGAAAAATCAGATCAAAAAGGAAAAAATGAGAAAGAAAAAAGAAGCAAGCAAACAACAACAAAAAGGTGAAAATACTATGTTGTGATCCACATTCAGGTCTCACAGTCCTCTCTCTGGGTGCAGATGGCTCTCACCATCCCAAGTCTATTGGAATTGACCTGAATCACCTCACTGTTGAATTTATCAACTCAAATTTTATAACAAGGAAGTATAAATCAATACTCCATAAAAGAAAAAGAAAAATTCAGACTTCTTCTCTGGTAGAAAGGGAGGACCAAATTTTTACATGGATTTTCTAGATCACAGGATATCATAGCCCTAAACTCTGTGGTGAGGAAAAAACTGTAGTTCCTAGAAAGAACCCTTACTTTACTTCCAACCTTCCCCATTCCTTGTAAAATTACTTTTCAATGACTTTGAATATATTGTGTACTGATTCTCCTGTGTACATGTTGTTTTTTTCCCAAAAAGAATGTAAATTCTGTAAGAGTAGAAATTATTTAGTTTTAGTCTTTGTATCTCTAGTGTTTGACATATAGTTGATTCTTAATAAATGCTCATGGAAAAGAAAGAATGAGGGAAGAAAGGATTTTATTGATTGTACAAACTATTCATCTAGAACAATTTGTGAACCAAGCCTCGCAAGAGTTGTCTTTGGTCATTTGCTTACTTAAAGGTTTTAATGAATCCTAGATTTGGAGCTGGAAAAGATCTTAGAGGTCATCTAGTTAAATCCTTCACCTTATAAATGAGAAAATAGAAGCCCAGAGAGGGGGAATGATTTAGGTTGCAAAGGTTGTGAGTGTTAAAGCCAAAGATCTTGCACAAAACAAAAATTCACATGATGACCATGACTCTAATCTCTAATCTAATCCAAACAATTAAAAGTTATTTTGGAGGAAATAAGAAATATTGGAACAAAATTATTAATAACTTCATTGTGAAAGATCATTTCAAATGAGTATTTACAACTATTTGGGGAAGATATATCTTAGATTTAAAAATGAATAGCTGATCCCATCTGGTGATTGGTGAGTTGTCAATTGAATTCATGTAAATGATGAATGAAAGTGACAGGTAAAGAACAAAGCCACTGGACCAGTGTGATAATGATTAGGGAGATTATTAATCTCCACACCTGCTCAAAGTGAATCTCCTCCAGTATGAACATACTGCCTTGTCTTTAACATCTTTATTTGCACTCCATATAAACATATTTCCACATTTATCATGCTGCACAAGGATTACAAAGGGAAAACAGTTTTGGATAAACGATGCTACTCTTTTGGAAACCCTTGATTTCTTTATAAATTGGTTGAGTGGAAAGTTGAATGGTATCACAGAACTTTTGTCCTAAAAGAAACGGTTTACATTACTTATTAATATGTTGCCCCTCTCTTCACCCAGGTACCTTTTCTATGCAGGCTAACTATATTTCTCTCAATCATTACCTTTCCTCCACTCAGGGAGCCACCACATCCCACAAATTCAGGCTTTTTCAGCCTCTTCACTCTTTTATAGGACCATAGAAATAGCTTTTTATTTAATCTTCCTACTTCTAGTCTCTCCCCTCAATAATATCCTCTACACAGCTACCCAAATCATCCTCTTAAGGCACAAGTTTGACTATCTTACTCTTCTGCTTCAAAATCATCAATAACTTTCCACTTTCCATTCACGGATATGAATTATCAAGTTTTCACTATCAGCATTTATGCTTTGCAAATTGATAGGCAAATACTACAAAACAGGATTTTATTTATTATTTTGCTGCTGTCTAAAGACTTAAGTGATAATGCAGATTTTAAAAGGTGTTCTTTTTTTTCCCTTCAAGAGCTGGTTGTTAAATATTTATCAACACACCAATGCCTATCACACAATACAACTTGTTAGCCTAGCATTTTAGGCTTTCTGGTTTTCACTTATTCTTCCAGACTTAAATCATACTATGTCTCTTCACAAATGCTTAATTCCAGGCAAATCAATATGCTTCAATTTGATAAATATCCATTAAATACTTCTATGTGTTAGGTACTATGCTAAGTACAAAGGATACAAGTTTTAAAAAAAGAAAGAGTCCTTATCTTTAAGAAGTTTACAATCTAATGAAAGAAGACAATACATAAAAGGAAAAGAGATGGGGAAGAGGTGGCCAAATGACACCCTGGGAACATGAAGTTGATGATGGAGTCAAAACCAAGCAAAGCAGCTGATAGCAAATGGAGAGGTAGCTAGGACTTTGAGCCCTCTCTAAAGGAA
The DNA here is from genome assembly GCF_902635505.1 of Sarcophilus harrisii. Classification (NCBI taxonomy): domain Eukaryota; kingdom Metazoa; phylum Chordata; class Mammalia; order Dasyuromorphia; family Dasyuridae; genus Sarcophilus; species Sarcophilus harrisii. The sequence continues at coordinate 103,993,554 of NC_045426.1, forward strand.
ATCATGTGAAGGGATTTTCTTTGTTCTATCCTCCGATGCTCTAAAGGATATTGATGAATTATGAGTATCAAAGCTGAAATAATCTCCATGATTAAGAGTTCTCCACAAATGTGCTTATCCTTGGTGATGGGTGGGGGGGGGGGGAGTTATGAGGGGCTAGAGATAATGATGACTTTCTTGATGGGAAGTTTAAACATTCGTTTCTTTCTTTTTTGGGGGGGGGGAGGCAATTGGGGCTAAGTTACTTACCCAGGGTCACACAGCTAGTAAGTATTAACTTTTTGAGACTGGATTTGAATTCAGGTCCTCCTGATTCCAGGGCTGTTGCTCTATCCACTGCACCATCTAGCTGCCCCTTAAATAATCCATTTCTACAAATTTGCACAAGCTATTCTCCATGTCTATATTGCACTCTTTCCTCATTTTCTCTTAGAATCCATGTTCAACTTAGAATCAAAGTTTAATTCAAGATGCCCTCTTTCCTATGAAGCATTTTCTCATTCTCATAGTTACTGTGGCTTAATATTCTTTGATTTTTTTCTTACACTGTACTTATTTGTATACTTTTCAAATTAAATATAAGCTCTAGGAAGAGGAGGATTCTGGAGATTTTGCCCTCACTCCACATGAAAAGAGATAATACTGAGACTGGTCTATATGGCCTGAGAGATAGTGAAGGTGGAGAGATGTCCCTCCACATTGCCCGCCATGCTCCTTTACCTACAATGAGCAGCCAGCAAAGAGCTGTAAGAAAGGATCTCATTTGGGGGATTTTGGCAGCATGTACCAGGCAAGTTCAAAGCACCATACAAAACACCATCAACTATTATATTCCCTCAGACTCCAATAAAGAAAATTTGTGACTCTCACCCCAAAAGTCTTGGGAATATTCATGCTTCCAGTCCACTGCCCTTAGCAATTATCCTGGGAAACAGCCGCTGTGGAAGTAGAGCCTGGCATCTGTCACATAGTTCAGAAAATTTATATGATTTTATTAATGGAAATAGCATTAAAGAAAGGTATTGCCACTGTACCCAAAGGACCATGGAATCTTTCCCTCTGACTTGAAGCTGAAACTTTCCATATCAGGGCTTATTAAACTTTTTCCACTCATAACCCCTTTTTGCCAAAGAAATTTTTATGCAATCCCAAGTATATAAGATATGTATCAAATCAAACATTTCCTGACAATAAATCATAAAGAAATTTATTTTAATACAATTCTTTGGTATACATATAATTTTACCATTTATTAAAAATGAAAGAAAATGTATATGTTAATGAGATGGATGTGTTTCTTTATTTTTATATAAAAATTAAATCTTGGAGGAATATTTAATACCTTTTACTCTTGCCAAATTTTTCATGACCCCTACATTGAGTTGTATGATCCCATATAAGGTTGCAATCAACAGTTAAAGAAGATTTTTTCTATATGTATTGTCTCCTCTATTAGAATATGAGCTTCTTGAGAGCAAGAACTAGCTTAACTTTTTCTTTTTGTATCCTCTGTATTTATCCAGTGCTTTGTACGGTGTAAATGCTTAATAAATTCTTCATTCTCATTTATTCATTCACTGATTTGTTCATTCATTAAGGACAGAATCTGTTTTCTATCTATATATCCAGTATATGGAATAGCTATCTCATAAACGTTTGTTGAATTAAATTGAATTAATTTGCACTACAGAAAAATAGGTCTCCAGAATTACCAGGATGTAGAATGTCTCAAAAAAGAAGTAGGGGTACACAAAGATGATCATCTGGAATAGATTTCAAGTCAAGCCCCCTATGGGACAAAAGTTCTGGGAGGCCTCTGCTGCCAAATAAAAAGAAAGAAAAAAAAAAGGTATTCTGAACAAAGCCTGCTTCATGACAACATGTGGATATACAAAATAGGTTACACATGTGGTGCTTACTCTTGGACCCAGAAATTAAAGCCTGGAAAGAAGAGCTGCAGAAGATATACAGGACACAGGTCCTGTATAATGAGGAAGATTTAATGTTACCGTCGCCCAGACTAAATCAATAGCTGGCATCCTAACTGAGCCAGTTATTGAGGGAACATGATTTGCTTTTCCTTCTCTCCATTTAAATGGATTTCTTTTACTATTGGATAATTCTGGATCTACAAATTCCATTTTAAAAGTTCCCCTAGACAAAACACCCCATTTAAGAGATTACATGCATGATGAAAAAGAGATGATAAACATGACTGAAACCTACAGAAATTGTTAAGAAAAAAAATAACAAAGGAGAAGGAATCTATTTCTTGCTGGTTACCTTAACCTCTGTTTATTTACAAGAGTTCATTTTCTAGAATGCCTTGTATTTGAATCAGCTACACTTGACTGATATCAATATTTCTGTGTTCTGTGTGGCTAATCTGTCTGGAAATTAGAAAACATTAGCTCAGTGACTAGGCAGAGTGTATATATATATATCTATATAGATATATATATACACATATACATATATGTATTATGTATATGTATATATAAATTTATTATATATTTTATTTTAAAATATATTTTCTTTATATATAATATATATGTATATATACACATATATATCACTCTGTTGAGTTCTCAGAAAGTTAAAGGGGGAAGCACTCTGAAATGTTTATCTCCTTTATCTTATTTCCTCTTCAGGACACTTCATCATAAACCCCTTCTCCCCCTTCACAACTTTCTGCAGAGTTGTGCAAATAGCAAAATCCCATGTGAAGTGCTTTAGAAAATGTTACACTTCTATGCTTCAACCAGCTATTGCTATTTAAATTCTTTTTCATTGATTTAGGAAAACCCTCCACCAAGGCAGATCTGGTAACACAACTCCATCATTGCATCTCATGTGATTTTTGTCCATGAATTCTCCACAGAGAATATGCTCAATATGCTGGTCTTCTTCTGGTACTTTTAATATTTTGTGACTATTAGTTCAACACTCAGGCTACCCATTTTCCCTCATGTTATAAAGCCAATTCATAAATTTCTAGTCAAAATACATCCTTAAGATGTTCATTGTATCATCATGGGTAATATGCTGCAGCTCATTTACCCCCATTAGAGTGCAAGCTTTTTATGAATAGGGATTGTTTCATTCTTCATACTTTTGTCCTCAGCACCTGGCACAAAATTGGTACTTAATAAGTGCTTGGTAATTGATTGACCAACCCCACAATACATCTCTCTGTTGCCCGCTCAGTTATGTGCCATTCTGATTTTTCCGATTTCATGGTATGCCGTGATTTGCAGCTGTCAACATAATATTTACTGAATGAGATTTTTAGAATTCTATAATTTTAAATGTTAAAATCAGAGTATTTAGGTACTTTATCTACTATATACTTTTTCCAAGGCTGGCCGTTTTCTCCTCCTACTCAACTGATTGAGATAATACATATGTTTGCCTCTTGGCACCGATCCTCCCTTCCCATTTCTTTGGAATTACCTTTCTGCATGAAGGCTTTAGAAATGCACTGGGAAATCACTGGGGCCAAATAGTCCTCTTGGAAAGCAAAGAGCCATAGAGTAATCAAAACAAGCCAATCACACATTGACCTATTTCTGGTACATTTTCATCTTCAATATCTAAGCATCAATTTAGATATTGAAAAGGAAAAAAATTCAGTTTGGCGCATAGGCTGAAATTGCTGCTGTTGTGAAAAAAGTGAATAATGGGTTTAACTTTTTGGCAAAGAGAAATGTCATTTCTTTCTTTTATGTATTGTCAATTATAGCATAAAGAACTAACTTCAATGTACTAGGTTCTGTTTCAATCAGGACAAAACGGGAAGGGAGATGACTTTGCCTTCAAGACTTTTCCAAAATCAATCGTTTTTACTCCAATCTTCCTACTTTCTTATCTTTCAAATATCCTCTCTTCCCCTGTGCTCAATATCCTTAGATGTCTTCCTTCCCCCCAGGATTACTCAAGAACCTTCATCCATTATAGCACATCTTGTCCTCCTCTCCTGATAGCCCCTCTTGCTTCCCTTTCTTTCCCTTATCTCAGGACAGTGAGATCAAAACAATGCTATCTAATAATATTAGGGTTTAACTAGGATTTGGGAAATTTGGGTTCTACTCCTAACTTTTCTGCTTTCTGAGTATAGGACTATACGATATTTCTCCTCAGGTTTCTCATTTGTAAAAAGAGAAGGTTATAAGGTCTCTAAAATGCCTCCCAATTCTGAGCATTGTGGTCTAAATAAGCTAATGTAAGAGTCAAATGGGATGGGGCAAAGCAAAAGCAAGATCATGAACTGAGATTAACCCAGGAAGGGCTAGAGGTGATATTCTTCCACCCTTTGCTCTAATATTTTTATACAAATGTCACCAAATGGGCAGCTTTGAGGGAAAAAGAACCTGCGGAAGTAAAAAGATGTTAGTTCAGCAGACTCTAGAAGATAGATCCAATATCTTTATCTTAGTGATTATGAGACATTTATGAATCACTGGGATGTGAGTCCTAGTTATTCATTAGAATTATGACATTTTAGAGATGGAAGACTCCATACATTACAGCTTATAAGGATTCTTAACCTGAGGTCCACAATCTGGGCATCCAGACATAGATTTCAAGGAGTCCATGAACTTCTTCGGGAGGGGTAAAATGTTTTTTTATTTCAACATGATTGGTTTCCTTTATAATTCTTTTGTTCTCTTGATGATTGTGAAGTTTACATATATATATATATATATATATATATATATATATTTTTTTTTTTTAATTTAAAAGAAGAAAAAGGGAAAAAATGAGTGTGTTGTGAGATACTGAGAGGTGGGATGGAAATGGGGATGGAGGGAAACAGAAAGATTGAAAGGCAACTTGACCAGGTAACCTGAGGCTCCAACATTGAAACTGGACTCTGTCGAACCCATATCCAAGAGTTGTCAAGTCTAGTTGATTTTACCTCTACAGCTTCTCCCATTTCCTTTATTCTTTTGAAAATATTATTTTTAGGGGTCCTCAAGCTTTACAAGTCTACCAAAGGGATCCATGACAGAAAAACAAAAGATGAAGAATTTCTGATCTAGACTAATCTCCCTGAAGAAGCTGAGGTCCAGAAAAGTGAAATGACTTGCCTAGAATCAAACAGTTAATGAGAGACAGAGCTAGGTTAGAACCTGGGCTTATTAGCTTATGCCATCAGCTAAGGAAGCCACCTCCTGCTTCCTCACAAGTGCCTCCATCAGTCATTGCCCATCTGACAATAATAATATTTGAGAATAGGTCTATGGCACCTTGTAAACCCTAATACCTAGAGTCTCTTCATCTCTAAAATCAAGATAATGATATTTTCACTACCTACCTTAGAGGATTGATGCAAAGAGTTCAATCTTAGGAAAAAACTGAATTAGGAGTAATCCTGTCGGAGGAGATTAGGGGCAGAAATGGGGGAAACTGTAGAGGTAAAATCAACTAGACTTAACAACTCTTTAGTATAGGTATGGCAGAATCCACATCCAACCTCGGAGCCTTTGCTCAGGTTACCTGATTAGGATGACTTCCAATCTTTCTGCTCCCCTCACCCCCACCTTGGCTCCCTCCCCATCTCACCCCCAGTATCTCACAACACACTCATTTCTTTTTTCTCTCTTCTTTTAAATTAAAAAAAAGATATAAACTTCACAATCATCAAGAGACACTGATATTCAAATTAAAAACAACAAAGAGATTGTGTATTAACTGGGAAACTTCCATTCTTTTTTTTGAGTGTATATTATCTTTGACAAGATAATGACAAAATTATCTGAGCTGTGTGTTCCCTTCTCAAATCTTTTCTCTTCTTTTCTGTGTTTTTCCCCCAGTTTTTATCTTGTAATTATTGATAGAGCTTTAACCCATATGTGCCTTATTTGTTTGATTCTTTTTTCCTCACTCACCATTATTTCATATCTCTTCTCCTATTCCTTCACACAGCATTTATTTTACCAGTTTTCCTTTTTTTTCCTTTTATCTTTCACTTTCTGTTAATTTAGGTCACTGGTAACCTTTTATGCTGAATAAAAGGATGACTGAATGAAGTGTTTATGAAGTACCACATATAAACTGCCAATAATTTAAGTGGTTTTGGGATAATGATCAATCAATCCAAAAGCATTCATTAAACTCCTGCTATGTGCTAGGCACTATTTCAAGTGATGGAAATCCAAGTTGTTGAGTCATTTCAGTAATGTCTGACTCGTCATAACCCCAGTTGAGGTTTTCTTGGTAAAAATATTAGAGTTGTTTGCTATTTCTTTTTCTGGCCCATTTTACACATGAGTAAACTGAGGTCAATAGGGTCAAATGACTTGCACAGGGTCACACAGTTAGTAAGTTTTCTGAGGCCTGATTTGAATTCAGGAAGATGAGTTTTCCTGATTCCTCAATCTATCCACTGCACCACCTTGCTGCCCCTAAAATAAAAATCCCAAGACATTCATAAAATAGTCCTTCCCCTCAAGGAACTTGCATCCTATAGGGAAGGAGTTTGATTCTTAATCCCTTTGGCAATAGGAACTCCTTGGAAAGATGGATAAAATAAAATAAATAGAACTATAAAGGAAATAAGTTGAGTTGAAAAAATATATAATTTTTCCCATCCAAATTCATAGATTCCCTGAAAATTATTCATTGCTCTCCACATACAACCCCAACCCCAAGATGTTAAAAATAGAGGACACATGTACATGTGTATATATAAACCTATAACCAGCAGGTGGCAAAGTGGAGGGGAAAGCTGGCTGGTTTTATTCAGTGCTTTCTACTCCCTCCCTTTTGGATAAGAGCCGCCAAATTCTCCCAGACCACATCTGTCTTGACCCACTCCCTTCCACCCCCTCCCTTTTCTCTCTTGGGGTTGGGAGGGAAGGGGGGAAAGGGGAGGAAGAAGAGGCATCAGAGTTGGCTGTAAAAACAATAACTGCCTTAGTCTAGAAGCTTTCCACAGCCCGTGCGATGGTTCCATACAAATGAAGAAAAGTAGGAATTCTAAGGAGTGAGAGTGAAGAAGGCATATATTCTGGTTAATGAGAACACGGTGACAATGCACAGAGGTTGGAGATGTATAAAGAACAGCTAAACAAACAGGGTGCAGTTTACTAAAGAGTGTAGGAAAACCTGAGGGGCTTTAAATACCGAACAAAGGAGTTTACATTTGATCTGTCAAGGTAATAGGGAGCCACTGAAATTTACTGAGCAGTCAGACCTGTGCTAACTTAGGCTAGTAAACCAAATTAAGAATTTTATTGTGGTAGTTCAAGTGAGAAGTAGTGGCTGTGTGAAAGGAGATAAGAGGTATAAAATTATTCTTTACAAGGAGAAACAACATGATTTGCCAATAGTTTGGATATATGTGAAAGTGTGCTGAAGCCAATTCAAACCTGATATAAATGCTTCAGAAATCAACAGTTTTAATTTGTTTTGTTTACTGTCTAGACTGAGACAATAATAAATAAACTCTAATAAAAAGTAAATAATGCAAACAAACTTAAAACTGTGCAAGCATAAATATCCCCTTCCCGAAAATCTGGTTGTTAAACATTTACCATCAAAATCCTGTATTCTTTTAAAAACATTGTTTGAGCTCAACAGAGGAGAAATGTCAGGGAATAATATTATCAGAGTGGATAACTAGCAACTTTAGATTGATGATGATGATGATGATAATTACTGTCATTAATATAGAATTTTTTGGGTTTTGCAATCATTTTATCTGAACCTTAAAGTACCCCAGGATGTGTGGGATGAATGAAAGGCAGGATCTGAAGATGGCTCCGAGGCAATGAACCTGTGTGACTGGAAGGAAGATAGGGAAGTCCTTTATGCAAAGAGGGAAACAGAAACCTTGAACTCAGTGTCTCTAAATCCCAGGTGAATCATTTACTAGCTGGGGGACTAGGGACCAGTCACCTGATACCATGATCCTCAGTTTCCTCATCTGTAAAAATAAGTAACAAAACATTAGCACTTTCCATCTCACAAAGAAGTTGGTAGCAAAATAGTTCATATGTAAATTATAATATATAATTGTAAGTTATTAGAATCATATATTTTCTTACCTTTATTTCTTTCTCTTGATCTCTAATTTCCTGGTTTGCCAAAGTCACCTCAAGAATACCTCAAAATCATTCATTAAAAAAGACCTACTTTCAGGTCATCAGCAAGAAGTTACTAACTTATCCTTTACCTTTTTCATCTTCAACCCATTAGCAAGGATCATAAATTGCTTGGGGACTCTCAGTGACCTGTAGAATGTGCCACTATTTCTCTCCATTCAGAGAAATAGCCACTTTCTAAACCTATTTTTACAAGAACAAGACATTACCCTTTGCTCTATGAGTACTTATTTTTCTTAATAACATCTTTCAAGGGACATTATCTAAAGCTACATAAACTACCAAGTAAATTAAGTTCACCATTGGTAACCTTTTTTCACTTGATTTTTCTGCTTTTCAAAGGATTCAGACAAATTGGAAAACCAACATTTCTCCTTAAAAGAGCTAATTGTTTTGACCCTGTCAGGAACGACTGGTCCTTAATTTTTTATCATATAGCTAATTCTCAGTTATTTAAAGTAATGGAGAGACATCTTGACATGTATTAGCCCAAACCACAGATAATCATCACAATACTCTTAACAATTCAGACTAAGCATCAGTGGAGATATATGCATTAATATAGGTACTGAAACTGCTATTTAAATTAGTTTTTTTTTTTTAGTCTAAGCCTCTAATCTAATTAGTATAGGAGAATTCCCTGTGTGGAAACTCCCTTAGCTGGTATAGATCTGCAACTTCTCTGTAATTTATAAACTAAGAGGTTAAGTGACTTGTCCAGGGTCACATAAGTAATATAGGTCAAAAAGGAGATTTGAATCCAGGTCTTCCAGTTCTGAGGTAGGTCCACTATATTCAGGGGCACTCTGGGAATTGTTTAACAACCAGGTCTTTGAGGGGGAAAAAATGTACCTTGACAAACCATTAAATTTAATCTGCATTTTAAACATTTTCTCCTTCATTTCTTTAATCTAGAAAATCAACAAAACAATCAAGTCTTTGTTTATAGTATGCACCAATTTCCAAGATGTAAATGCTCACATTGAAAATTTAACAATTGGTTCTCTCAAGCATGTGACTCCAATACTTCACTGATACCAAAACATTTTCTAGATAACTTACCAACATAGTGATCAATGCATTTAAATTATTCTTAGAAAATTGACTATTCTCTTGCTTTATAATACGCACACGGGTTTTCTAGTTGCTTGAAGGAATTTTAGCTCTGCCTTTAGTTGTGAGACATGCAAGACTTGAAAATCCCCACTTGGAAAGTTTTGGCTCTTCTACTTTCCTTCATGGTGAGAAAACTGCTGTGACCCAAGGGGGGCGGGGCCGTTGAAGGAATAAATGAGGGGAAAATAGATCAATTGCCTCTAAATAATTGAAAGTCAATTGTTATTCAAAGCTGAAAAGATGAAGTTCCTGCAGCCTGGATGTTCATATATCCCATAATCCTCCTTTGGAAATTAAAAAGAAAAATGAGTGCCATATAAATGGAACTCTTGTTCTTGGTTTGCTTTGAGACCTTCCTCTGACCATTTGGACTGGGTGATTTAGTACATATGGTCTTTTCAAGCTGCTCTGTCTCCCTCTTTAGAGATGAACCAACTAAAGATACATTTTTATTTCTTATAGAAAAACCACAGGGGGAAAAGGCCATTTTCCTGTTCTCTTCCACCAAGGTCTAAATATAAAGTCTTTTATTTGAAATCTGGGCTGTCCCAGGACTTCTTGAATCCCTAACCTGCATGAATCAGAACCCCAGAAAAACCAAGGAATGTACCTACTTATCTTTGAGTCAATAAGTGGCAGAGTAGATAGAGTCTTGGAGGTAGAGAAAGGATGCTATGTGTTTAAATTCTGCCATTTAACTAGCGGTATAATCCAGAACAAATCATTTAAATTTTCTTAGCCTTAGCTTTTCTTCAATTATAAAATAACATCCTACTTTATAAGATTGTTATAAGATTACATTGTGATAACATATATAAAGTGTTTTACATGCCTTAAAACATTATATAAATGCTATTGTTATCATCATCATTATTAGGGGGTTAAGAAAATACTTTCCTAATTAAGTGATATCATGGGGTTAAAAAGACTCCAATGGTACAACCTTGGTTTCTCTGCATTGGAACATATTTGCCAGTTGCCTTGAAGTATCTTCAAAACTAAGTTTTGTATGCAAGACTTGTATATTATCTAATTCTTTCCAAAGCCTCCACTTAAGGAGAGCTCAGAAGCCCAAGCAACTCTTCATGTCCTACAGCAGTGTGTCTGGATCTGCTTCTATTATCACCATACCCCTACCTGGATACCCTCTTCACCTTCCCCTACCCTTTTTTAAGCTTCCCTTAATGTATTATCTTCCTGCCCCACTCTTTAACTTTTGAAAACAGGGACTACTTTTCTTTTCTTTTCTTTTCTTTTCTTTTTGTTTTGTTTTTTTTTTTGTATGCCCAGGGCTTAGTCCTGATGGAGAGCATTCAGTATAGTGCCTGGTAGGTAGTAAATGCTTAATAAATGTTTACTGCATTGCAGTGTGGATGACAGAAATCTTTTCACACCAGGTCCGTGATAAATTTTGTTGTTTTAGGGAAAATAGGGAAAAGTTAAAATGATATAACTTGAAGGTTAGTGATAAAACTCCTGATCCTCTCTCTTGAGTCTACCCATACCCAATTATCTCCCATCTGTAATGTCACAAAGTCAAGCTCGTTTCTTCCTTGAGGTGTGAAGATAATCTTGGATTCTCAAAGTTGCACAAGCAGATCTCAAAAGCTGGATACTTTACCTGTTCAGGAAAGCCCTCAAGGCTGGTCCTAGCCAGAAAAATCAGGGTTCAGATAGCACTTCTGTGAGGTGGGTATTAAATGTATTATTTTATTCTCATTTTACAGATGAAAAAACTGAGGCTGAGAGAAGTGATCAGTTTGTGGTTACACAAGTAATTGTTGGAATGAAAACTCAAAATAAACTCTCTTCTTTCCGGAGAGCTTTCCATTTGTGTTGCTTATGTTCTCTTGAGAGGAATCCAAAGCTACTCACTAAGAAAATCCTGCCGTGTCAATTAGTGTTTATCCAAGATGGTTAGATGTTCTCTTTCATATTACATAAGTCTACCATGTAAACTGTTGGTATTGAATGAGGTGTAAAATAGAACTTGTTTATAGATAGTTGTTTGCATATTTGCCCATTCGTTTGTGAGCTCTTTGAGAATAGGGTCTATTTTATTTTGGGAGGTTTTGTGTTATTTTTCCTTTCTTTGTATCCCCAGGACTTAGTTCAGTGCACATAGTAATAAATATTTATTGCAAAAAATAAATAAAATTTTAAAAATCATAATCTGTGCCAAAAAATTACCAATATTTATATCCTAATAAAGGGATTTGATGCTAGTAAAAAAAATTATAAAATAAAAAAATACTTATTGCCTATTTTTCCATCTTTCTCCATCTGCAAACTGCAAATCTGAGGATTGTTCAGGGTATTTTTTTCAAAGCAGTTTCCATGGCCTTACTTTTCTGTTCTATAACACAAGAGCATTGGACTAGATGCATTCTAATATTCCTTCCAACTCTAACATTCTATTAGTCTAATTGACACAAGGCAACCATCTGTATATTTTGTAATTGCCAATGAGTCGTTTTAAGTGACTCTAAACTTGTACTTCCCATTTATTTTCCATGCTTCAAGGAAATGCTGTTGCCAATAAACGTGGCCCCCGATCTAGCTTTCTTTCTGAGCCTTGTTCTGTAGTTTTGTGTGCAAATTTGTACATGGTTTGGGCTACTTTACAAAATCAGAAAATTACCAAAAAACAAAAAAAAAAAAAAAGGTTGTACTTGGCAGATAATATTGCTGGATATGTTACTTGTTGAGTTGACTTCAGAGCTGTAATCTGGAAGTTTGTCTAATTGGACTGATTGGTTTTGGTCTTGTGGTCATGAAAGAAACCAAGAATGAAGTCTGAAATGTCAGAAATATTCATCAGCCAAGAGAGGGAGGTGATGACGGTTTCCTTTTTATGTATCTCCAAATGGTTGTGGCATGTTTGGCTCAAACACTTTTGATTTGTGTTTTAATTTTTACATATCTAAGAAAGGAAGTGCTATGGTTTGGGAGAGTTAGCTTTTTCTCTCCAAAAGCACTGAAAACATAGGCTTAGAATCCCTCTAATTCTGGGATACAGATTCTATGAATGGGCCCAGATAGGGAGGGCTAAAATGTTGCCAGGAAAATATCTCATTTTTATCTTGTTAGAGTTGGGAACCGGGTGAAAACAAAAGAATAAGAATGAAAATCTACTCAATGCCTTTGCCCTAAAGGCTTATCTAAACTACTTGATAAGACTTTAGTCACCTTTCATTTTTGAGATACTATCACCAATTTTTTTTAAGGAAATGGGTGCTACAAAGATAGTATCCTTTAAGCCCTGAAAGAACTATTAGGACTCTTGGTAGTGATAACCTACAAATAGTGCTGCCCTGGAAGGCATTTCTTCAGCTCTTACTTTCTCTAGTACTATAGGTCAAATGTGGGGCCCACAAGTTTCTTTAGTGTAGTCCTAATCAGATTAAATTGTAATTGGAAAATATTTTTTAAAATATAGATAGCATCATATTTTAAGACTAAGTTATGCTGCCCTCAGGGATTCAATTCACCTTCCAATCAGCCCAAGTGATTTTCCTGAAGTACAAGTCAGACCATGTCCCTTCCTTACTCAATAAATTCCATTGGCTCCTTATCATCTGCAGGTTCAAATGTAAAATCCTCTGTCATTCAAAGCCCTTCATAATCCTACCTCTGTCTCCCTTCTAGTTTTCTTATTCTTTACTCCCTGTCACATACTCTTCAATTTAGTGACATTGACCTCCTGGCTATTGCAGGAGCTTCATCTCTCAGCTCTGGGCATTTTCTCAAGCTGTTCCCTATTCCTAGAACATTCACTCTTTATTTGTGTTTCCTTGGCTTCCTTTAAGTCCCAACTAAAATCCCATCTTCTAAAAAGAGACTTTCCCAATCCCTATAAACCCTAGTGCCTTTCTTTTCTTGATTATTTCCTATTTATCCCATATTTATCTTGTTTGTATATTTTTTTTTTTTTTGCTTCTTTTTTTTCTCCATTAGACTGTGAGCTCTTTGGGACCTGGAATTTTGCCTCTTTTTGTATTCCCAATGCTTAGCATAGTTCCTGGCATATAGCAGATCCTCAATAAATGTTTATTGAGTATTTATTGAATGATTCTTCCTATCCTCTTTTGAAAAATGTTTATGTGTGGCAGTATGCGAACAATATAATATGCTGTGAAAAAAACATGAAAAAAGACATTCTGATAGAGTGATCCACTGCTGAGAGTTATCTCAGAATAGATGTATTGATCTTAGAGCAAAAAGAGAAAAATTTGAATTCTGCTTTCATAATTTACTAGTTATGTGATACTGTACAAATTACATACCCTACTCTATACTCCAGTTTCCTCATCTGTAAAACAGAGACAAAAGAATATTTGTACTACCTAATTCATCAGTGTTGTTTTAAGAAAAATTCTTTGTAAGCCTTAAGATGTATGAATATCTTCAGCAGAATACTTTAATTATATTCCTCTTTCAGGACTTGAGTGAATATTATATCTCAGTTATCTACTTATTTGGGGAGAAGGAACAAATAGAAAGAATTGGAAAGCAGTTATCGAAACATAGATTTAGAGTTTAAAAGGATTTTAGAAATTTTCTAATCCAGTGGTTCTCATACTTTTTGATCTCAGCATCCCCTTACATTCTTAAAAATTACTGAGAATTCCCCAAAGAGCTTTTGTTTATATGTATTATATCTATTGTTACTTACATATTAGAAATTAATATATCTTAGTACTATGAAACTGGTTTTGATCTCACAGATCCCTTGAAAGGATCTCAGGGATCCCTCCACACTTGTTAAGCTAGTTCTAACTCCTCAATTTAGAGAAAAGAAACTTAAGAATCAGAAGATAAACTTTTATATGTTATCTGCTCCTAGAGAATATAAGATCTCTGAGGACCGAGGCTACTTCATTTTTTTCTTTGTTGATTGATTGCCCAAACTCACAAAATACAAGAACCCAGAATCTGAAAGCAAGTCCTCTCCCACCAAATTAATGCTCTTTTTTCCATTTTGCCATGCTGTCTGTCTCTCTTTTATCTGGAATAGACTGAAGACACTTTTGAACTCTTTCTTTTATTCAATTACACTGTTACTAGGACTGCAGTCTTGTATACCCTTACACATCTGACAGAATGATCGGCTTTTTCATTCTTAATTCTGTGCCACAGTTTGCCTTTTTAATCAATCAATAAGCATTTACTGAGCATCTACTATGTGGGGAGTGTGAGGGTGTGCAGGGGAACTAGCACATTTATTGTGAAGTCTTGCTGAGCTCTTTTCAGAGCTTCTCCTCCACCTTTGCTGTTCACCTGTCACCCATTTCTCACCTGTGGCAGGCTCAGGAAAACTGTCTCAGAAAACTATTGGTGAGTTAGAGGGATGTCTACCCCAAGTATGTGAAGATTTCCCCGGCCAAAAGGGCAGTTGAGAACAATTTGTTCCAACAACAGTCATGAAGGCAGCCAAAGCAAGCACCAGAGTACTTAAGAGCTGATCAGACATTGAAGATACCCATGTCATCCACTGCATCAGGGACATTGCCAGCCATCTTGACCTCTATCTTATCACTGGACCTTGATGTCTGGGAAAAAGAGTGACCATCACTTTGAGCATTCTGCCGCCCTTCAGTGCAATTCACATGCAAGCCAAAACATCACTCTGCTGATATCTTTGGTCCTTTTTAAAAATAAAATATGATATGGGACAGGAACTGTGCTAAGCGCTGGAGAAATAAAAACAGGACAAAGACACTGCCCTCAAGGAGTTTACACTCCAACGAGAAGTTATAAGTACAAGGAAATATTCATTGTTGAAAGCCCCCTAGGAAGACAAGCAGGTTAATTAATTAGTTGGTGAATCTATGAATTCATTTAAACATAATAGTAATTAAATCCCCCCCAAAAAATCACTAAATTGATTTTCCCACCCATACTATATCCCAATTCAGTAATTCCAAAATAAGGCATAAAGCCTAAGGAGGTCAAAGTCAAAAATAATATCTGTGTATATCAAAAATATGGATTGTTATTTCTTGCATTAGCAAAGGGGTGTGTGTGTGTGTGTGTGTGTGTGTGTGTGTGTTTTGAGGAGAAGGATAAAGAGAGTATTCATTGATTAGAAAGTGGTTGAACCAATTGTGATTACACAAATATAATAGAATATTATTGCATCATGAGAATCAATGACTCTAAGAACAAAGCATTTATTAAGTTTTCTATATACCAAGCATTGTACTAAGTTCTGGAGATACAAATAGAAAAGCAGACAGTCCCTGTATTTGAGGAGTTTCTAATTCTAATGAGAAAGATAAAAAAAAAAAAAAATGAGTGGTAGTCAGGAAGGGAAAACAGGTTTTGAGAAATAGTGAGGGGAGTTATAAGGAAAAAGAACATCCCATCCAGAAAGAAATAGAAAAGTTGATTTGGTTGTGGTCCCCAAACCAGAGATGGGAAATAAGAAGGTACAAGGAAAACATAATTTGAGAGGAAAAGGAACTAGTTTGAAGGCACATGATTGATGAGACTGTAGGAAAGATAGCTGAAGAGTAAGGTATCAAGTGGAGAACCAGGAGAACAATGTATACTCTTGACTACACTAATATGAATGAAAACAAGACTGAAAGGCAGACTAACTCTGATTCATTCTAGTGACTAATTTTGGCCTTTGGAGAGCAGATAATGAAATGTATTTCCCTCCTCTGAATAGAGCGGTTGGGGAGGGGTGGAGGGACAATGAATGTGGTTTGTTGCTTGTGCTGTCATGCAGTTGCTACATTCATTGCTTTCATTTAACTTTTTTTAGTGTTATGAGAGAGCTCAATGGGGTTGAGGAAATTATCTTGGGAAATCAGTGATGAAAAAAATGAAAGACAGACAGACAGAGGAATGAGGGAAGTATATTGGGAAATCAATGATGAAAAACATAAGGCATCAATAAAATAAAAAGGGGGAGAGAGATGGGGGTGGGGGAAGAGGGAGAGAGAAAGTTGGCAAGGGATACAGAACAGAGACAGAGAGAAAAGGAGAGACAGAGAGACAGAGACAGAAGAGAGAAAAAAGAGAGGTAAAGAGAAAAAGAGAGAGAGAGAGAGAGAGAGAGAGAGAGAGAGAGAGAGAGAGAAAGAAGGAGAAGAAGGCAGACAGACAAACGACAGAGCAAGCTAGGAGCTCATTTCTATTCTATTAACTCCACTAACTTTTGGTGAGATGACCACTCTTGGGTCAATACCACTACAGTGACTTCAGTGGGCGGTGTCTCTGGATTGAGTCCCCCGGTTGTCCTTGCTGCCTGCTCTATTTATTAGTATATTCTGCAAGAGACTTTTAGTCTCCAAGAAACCAGATGAGACAAATAACCTCAGTGAGCCAAAATTAAGGCATTTTCACCAGAGAAGAATGAAATGCAGCAGTTACAGTTTACCAGAAGTCTGGCAAAACTGTTAATAGATTTCATCCCCCACTATTCTGATTTTTGGCAACCAATGAAACTAAGTGCAAAATTCCAATTATTTTCTCATTTTGACCTAAACCCGACATTTTCTTTCCTCAGGCACCCAGGCATGTTAAAGGGGGTTCCCCCTACATGTTTGCCTTCAATGAGCTCCTGAGGATCTGGTTCAAGTTTCAGGATTTCCAAATAACACTGTGGCTTTCTGTTAAACTTCGGTTCCTCTATAACTTCTGAAGGCAATGGTTTGGCAAATTACAGCCATTTATTTCTTTTATTCTTGTTAGTTTGAATTTTGACCCTGGAACTTTTTTTTAACTTTATAGAGGGTCTTCTCCAAGTCAGTAACCTTTTTAAAGGGACAGAGGAATTTTGACTCACTATATGATCTTTCTCTTCATCCAGATCCAAACCTATTAGGAAGACTAAGAGGCAGCTTTTATATCTGCTAAAGTCTAAAAGAAAGGGAAAGGTATGACTACTATCCAAAACCCGATTCCTTCCCTAGGGGCATTCTCTGATACCTTAGCCAGCTGCAAAAACTTCCTGTCCGCACCTATTCCTGCCTTCTTTCAGATCATCCATACTTCTTTTGGGAAAGGGATGGTGCTGACCAGTGACCTCATATCTTTAGAAAAAGAAGTAGAAGAGACTGTGATGAAGTGGAAAGATCACTGGAATTGAAGTCAAAGGACTATCAGAATTTAAACGAGTCACTTCAATCTTTTTGGGTCTCAGTTCCCTCATCTGTGAAAGGAGAGATCTGGACTTTATTGGCTCTTAGCTCAAAATCTTGTGATTTATAGTCCTCTAAAAAAAGTTATCTAATGTTATCTAGAATGGTAGAGAAATAGATGGAAAGAGAGAGTGTGTTAAGGCATTTTGTGTGTGTATGTGTGTGTGTGTGTGTATACATGAAATCTAGGCAGTTCCTTCCATATTTTAATAGGAAAGACAATGGCTTTATTTTTCAAAAAGATTTTCAAAATCTTAGAAAGCTGGAAGGAAGGCTGTGGTAGAGAGATTTCAGGGAGCAGTGGGGTGGTCTCTTGGTACCATGACAGGTAAAGTATAGAACCTCATATCAGAAAGACATCCTCAGGAGTTCAAATTCAGATTCAGAAACTTAATATCTATGTAACCCCAGGCAAATCACTTTAACCCTTTTTGCCTCAGTTCTACATCTGTCAAATGGAGAAGGAAATGGCAAACTATTCCAGAATCTCTTCCAAGAAAGCCCCAAAAGGGATCATGAAAAGTCAGACACGACTAAAACTGAACAACAGCAAAAGCCTATTAGAAACAGGATTGGAGTCCAATTATCTGGTTGGATATGGATGATTGAAGACTGAAGCCAAAGAAGGCAAATTGCAAAAAATATCTACAACAAAAACTTCTTGATGTTGTTAGAAAATAATAGTTGATATTCTTCAGAGATTCATATACAATTCTCTTGACTTTGTTTTTTCAAATGTTCATATTTGCTGATAATATATGGTTTTTAGAAAAATAAAATTCAAAAAGTAGCTCATATCCTACTAAGAAAGAGCTAAGTGCAGACTGAGAAATTGTGTTTTGGTGAAATGAATGAGACGTGACTTTTCAGCCATCTTAGATCGATAAGGATCACTTTGAAAGTGATTCAGTTTTTGACAAAAGTGATATTTGTAAAGATGGCTTCCAGTAGATGTAGTAGTCATATTGGGATCCTAATTATTCACTATGTACAGAATTGGCAGGAAAGAGCCAGCAAAAGCAGTGATGTCTGCAGCCTCTTTGTTCTGTGGGTCACAGTTAACCCAAGTACCTCCAAATCCCAGAGGATTACCCACTAGCATTCTTATTTAGGAATTCTGTCACCTGGCACCTTGGTACCAAATTCTTTGTGGCTACCCACTCTGCCTCACAGCTAGTATTACCCACCACTGTTTACAACCCTAAAACTGAGCATGAATATAAAAATAGATAGGTAAAGCAGTAGATAGCATTAGTCCTAGAGTCAGGCATTGAGTTCAAATCTCAACTCAGACACTTACTAGCTTTTTGACTCTGGGCACATTACTGAACTCCATTTCTCTCAGCTTCCTCATCTATAAAATGAACTGGAGAAGGAAATGATAAACCATTCCAACATCTTTGCCAAGAAAACTCCAAATGGGGTCACAAAGAATTGGACACAACTGAACAACAATGACAATAAAAACAAAAGACATCAAGAAAACCAAAACTTTTAAAGGAAAAAAATTAGAATTATGGGCAACTGGAAACAGTGTGTGTTTCGGGAAGGGCTAGATTTAACTTTACTAACTGTTATCATGGGAAAGCCTCTCAAAACCTTAATTTTTGCATGTGAAAAATGGAACGTTAATATATATAGCACCAATCTCATTGTTATTGTGAGGTTCAAACCATCTGTGTTTATGTATATAAATATTTGTGTGTATATATAGATATATGCATATATATGGGTTTTGCGAACTTCTAAAGCACTACACAAATGTCAGTAAATCATGGCTTGGCAAAAGGCCAGCAGTCCCTCCTCATTGGAAAGCAAACCCTTTAACCCTATATTATATTCATTTCATAGCATAGGTGACTGCATACCTTCCTACTGAGAGAAGTAATTAATTCATTTTGGACCCTGATTCTATTCCAGTAAATATTAATCAATTTGCCAGAATCTTATCAAAGTTCTATATATATAAGGCCCCAGAGCTGTGAGCTGCAGATTCTAAGTTCATCTGTTTGGCCATAGGAAGTTAGCTAAAGGTCCTCCACCCTTGTTTTGCCTTGTCATTGTGACCAAGCCCAGCTTGGCAAGGTCACAACTACATGGAAATTCCCCCAAAATATTTTTGTGCTCCAGGGGCGGACGACCATCTTGTGACCATTTAGGTCCCTGACTGGGATGGCTTGTACCATTTTCTCCTGTCCATCTTAGGGGGAGATGTTCCTTGCTCCCCCGGCTTGTGACTCTGCTGACATATTATTTTGCTTATTCAGTAGAATTATTCTGTATTTGATATTGCTGTTCTGGAATGACTAGATGTCTAGCCCTATAAAAATGCAGCCCTGGAAGGAGGCGGCGTCTCAGATCATGAGGAAGATCTGAGGTCCACGTCGTTGGGGGACCATGGAACCTTTAAGTGCCATTGGTTCAGACTCTCATCTCATTCACTCATAAGTGGGATAATTTCAATTTCCACATTACTTGCTGGGGTAACCTTGTACCCTTCATTGCTCATCACTTTTATAACCATCCACAAAATGCAAACTAAAGATGATCCTTCCCTTTATGTTCTGGCCACACCTAGTAATTAAACACTTTCATTCATTTGCAAGAGGAAGCAGATTGTCTGTCCCAGATGAAGACCTTGGTCAGTTTTCTCTGGGATGTTCTCAGTTCTGGTTCTCAGACCTATTGCCTAGTGCCTGGACTGTCCAGAAAGAGAAGTCTCTGTGTGGAATCCTTCTTTCCTTGTTCATGGGAACAGAGCCGTTCTTTGTGAGCCGTCTCTTTGCCTGCTTCCCCTGTACAGGCGTGACGTGGCAATGGGCCCAAAAGGAGTCTTGGCAGTTGTCCGACTGGGGGCAAAGGTCCTCAAAGAGAGAGTGGCTGTACTTACCGGGAGCTATCCCCCATTTTGAAATGGACATTTTTACCACGTCCACTCTTGCCAATTGATTGAGCATATGTTGTAAAGGAGTCAAGAAGAGTAAACCGTGGGGCATATATACATTCCCAAATCAGCCTTTCTGCCCCTTCTTCAGAGAAATAATGGGGTACCTGCCTTATTCTCCCATTCTGATAATAAAGCAATCGTTGATAATTCTAACGGAACTAGAGAAGATTGGAACACCCCATAATCTGCTACAGACTAAGAGAAATAGGAGCACAGAGGGAAAGGGTAGTTACTAGTATCTGGTGAGTCAAACTTATTAACAATATAATGTTCAGACATTTTGTTAACCCCCACTTTTTTTTAAAAAAATGTTAATTTAGTTCTCCTCCCATATTATTTTAAGTGCTAAATAACACTTTATTACATAAATATGGCCTGCCAGTTCTAATTGCTATGTGCAAAATTTGCTAAATCACAATGTAATGGTACATATGAAGTTGCTTATAGAAAATTGCAAAGTATTTAAGTGACACAGAGAGAATGTTATGATTGGCAAAGATATCCATTTACTCTACCTAAAATTGAGGAGCCTGTGTAAACAAAGTCAAGTTTCCATACACAAATGATTTTTCCTCCAATTGTACCAATAACATCAAAAATAAAAGGAGAACCACGAAAAATGATCCCTGTGAGACAATGAACAACACTGGCATAATGTTACTTATGTATATCAGAGTGTTTTTTCTTATTCTTTTTTTCCCCTCTTTTTTGGACATACCACACAGAAAACAGACGTGAAAGGATTTGGCTTTGACCTTGATACCTCATTTACCAAAGTGAGTTTTGCGCTGAGTTTTATTAACACTGAGTAAATCATGGAAATAATTAAGCTGGAAACCACTAACATTACTCCTTGTCAAAGGACTATGTTCTCCTTTTTAATACTTGAAAAAAAATTCTAGCTTTTTCTTTAGATGTATGGAGATACTTAAGCCACCAAACCATGGCACTGACCCAATAATGCCAGTAGCCCATTTTGAAAGTGCTATACACTTCTCTGGAAGCAGTGGTATGTATTTAAGAAAGAACCAAAGTGCTCTTTCAAGAATGACATCAATGGTTTTATTGTGCCGTTTCAAGATTTAACCTGAATTTTCTACTCTCAGAATTCCTTTTTTTTAAACTAAAAGATATTTATTTTCCTTCCTTTTACCCTCAGAATTTTATTTGCAGTTGGGCTACTTTCAGCTCTCTGGAGGGGTCTCTATTCTGCTGGGATTTAAGGAAGTAAAGGGACATAAATTAGCACATACTCCCCCATAAACTACAACTTCCAGGTTTTAGTTCTGCCAAATATATCTCAGTCATTGAGAAACCACTACTACTTAGTCTGTACTTGTCAGAAAAACAATCCATCCCTAAGGACTTCCTTGAAAGGGCTGCTCCTTCATAGGAGGGCAATTAAGTGTACAAGACTTCCAAGATTCAACTTTTTCTATGTGTGGGACAATTGCTTTTTTAGTAGCAGTAGACCAATTTGGGGGGACCTTTATGAACAAATTTTCCCATCCAAGGATTGGATTGGCAACAGTAGGGTCTCTGTCAGCACTTACTTCTGCTTGTGGCAGAAGGAGTTCACAGTTCGCTCTATATGATTGGCAGGGTAGATACTTGTGATTTATAAGGAGTGAGATGATTAATGAACAATATTTGTCTTTTGAGTTCATTATCTTGTAACAATGAAGCATAATATAATAGGCATAGTCTTTTATACTGGACCTCAGGGACCTCCTTAAACTGCCTCATAATTCACATTTGTCAACACAGACTTATGAGGAAGGAAATGCAAATGTTATTGTCTTCATCTTACACACAAGGAAACTGAGGCTGGGAAGAGGTAAAGACTAGCCCAGGAAACCAGATTTGCCTTGGATAAGACCTGGGGTCTGTTTCCTGATCTATAAAATAAGGGTATTAAACTAGGTGGTCTATAAGCTGCATGAGAAGGAGGAGGAGGAAAAGGTAAAGGAGGAAGAAGATACTATGATACACATACACATAAAATAAGTTCACTATTAGTCTCAAAATATAAGGTCCCGAAGTCATTTGAAGTGACTGTTTAAAAAATCAAATCCACTCTTAGAGGTTGAAGGTTTATCATTACTAAATCATACACAAACCATACACAAAGTGGTTTTCTAAAAATATTTTGATCAATGGAAGTATTATTGGAATAAGTTTCCCAAGGTAACAACTTTGAAAAAGAGAATTCTCATTTAAAACAAACAAATCTTTTGTTTATATGTCATCTAAATAAACTTCCTCAATCGCACTCCCAGAGAGTTGTCCCTTGAAACAAATATTATAGAAAATGGACATTGTTTAATTGGGGTATATGTAACAGTGTTTTAGTAAATGTTTAACAGTTACCTCTCCAGGAAAGAAAGAAACAAACAAACAAAAATTATTCATGACACACTTTTAAATTTAATCTGCATAAGTAACATTTTTATCACCATTTTCTTAAACCTAGACAATAAACAGAATAATATATAAATAATAATAAATCAAATTCTGAATTGGTACAAGTACAGTTTGCTGAATCCTGAGGCAAATATGCTCTCAATGAAAATTTAACAATCATCTGGCAAGCTTTTTCAAACTGACTCCAGTCCACCCCACAGAAAGCTAAGCTTTTTCCTCTGTGGCCACTTCCTTTCCATGGAATGCACCAAAGCCCTACTACAACAAAGAACAGAGTAGAGAAAAACAAATTTAGCAAAACTAACCATCACATTGAGAAATCTTTCTATCAAACATCTCTGGCAAGAGTCTAAAATTCCAAGATATGTTGACAACTAATTGAAATGTCTAAACCTAAAAACCATATTGTGATACATAAGAAGTAAAAGGATATGAAAAGAAAAAAATAATTCTGCAAACTATCAACATCCATATGAAAGAATGTTCTAAACTATTAACAGTAAGAGAAATACAAATCAAAGCAACTATGGTTTCTTTTTATATGCAGAAAATTGGTAAAAATTGTAGATTAGAGAAAGATAGGCACAAACATACATAGTTGATAAAGCTGTGAATTACTCCAATTATTCAGATAAGCATTTGGAATTATGCTAAGAAAATAACTAAAGTGTCTCATTTACTTTATTTAAATGATCTGATAAATCTGCCCATTAACTGTAAATATACTTTCTATAGCCAACTCTTTTTTCATGTAGTCAAGGTGGATGTCATTGCAATAACAAATGTTGCTTTAAAATTCTTGTTCACTTTAATTACTCTATATTAGGCCTTTGTGGAGAGGACTTCTTCCCCTTCTCTATTCTCTTCTTCACCTTTTTTAGGTTCTTAGACTTCTTTTATTTTCTCCTAAAATCTTTAAGTAAATAAGAGTGAGGTATATGTACATGTGTGTAAATGTGTAAATTATTATTTTAATTAATATTTCAATGAGGGAATGTTTTTAATCTCATTAACAATGTTAATTGCAAAATCAACCTTCAATAACAATTTCAATAACAGCAAATATTGAAATATACAAACAAGACTCAGAAAAAAAGGTTAAAAAACCTCATCAATTTTCAGCTAAAACCTCACTGATAGGAAGCCATTCTTGATATCTTTTAATTCTAAGACATCCCTATTAATTATTTCCTATTTACTTTGTATGCAATTTGTATATAGTTGTTTTTGCACATTATTTCCTTCATTTGACTGTCACTTCTTTGAAGACAAAGACCTCAAGGTATATATTACAAATATAATTGTAAAAATATTTCCAAAGTCCAATGCAGTCAAATCCTGATTAACTAGAAAGCTCAAAGAAAAATTTAACCGGATTTTCTAGTCACTTAAAAATTTTTTCTGAAAATCATTCTGAAATGCTTCAGTACACTTTCTTGCTGTAGTAAGGACAATGTAGTCAACATAATTCAATCTTTTTTTGATGATTTGAGATCTCAGTCATAATTACTAACATAATTTCTTATATAGTACTATAGATATAAAAGATGCAAGAATTTGGTCTGAATATATGTTGATCCTAAGTAATGTCCTGGAAGTCATTAGTTAGTTTTTTTTTTTTTTTTAAGGTAATAAATCTCTTTTGTTATTTGCCTTTTTCTTCTGGAAATTGAATATCTCCTCTCCATCTCCCTCACAAAAAAAAAAAAAAAAAAATCTGAATAATTAAGTATCCTGATCAATAAATTTCTTTTTCATTAATTTTTTGGTAACACTTGTTCTCATTGAAACTTTTGAGAAAATTGAGAATTAACCAAAATCTAAGTGATTTAAAGTTCATAGATTTGAGATAGAGATCTCAGCAGTCCTCTAAGACAACTTCTTCCTTTTAGAGATGAGGAAAAATGAAGCTGAGAGTGATGAAGTGATGCTCAAAGTAGTAAGCCTGACATTTGAACCATGTCCCCAAATCTAAGTCCAGGTAGATGGTGCAATAGATAGAGTGCAGAGCCTAGAGTAAGGTTCAGATGTGACCTCAGGCACTTTCTGGCTGTGTAACTGAGCAAATCATTTAATATCTCTTTGCCTCAGTGCCCTCATCCATAAAATGGGGATAATAATATCACCTACTTCCCAGAATTGTCATAAGGATAAAATGAGATAATATTTGTAAAGAGCTCTGTGAACCCTAAAAGTGAAATCTATTTCTAATGGTTAGTGTGTGAGCATTCTATTGTAAAAAGAGCTTACCAAGAAGCACAGGACATCACTAGTTGACAGAACCCTATAAATATATTGAATCTAACCGCCCATTTCTCTGTCAGGGGATTAGTAGCATTCCATACTCCCTCCCCTCCTTTGTCCCATCTGTTTTCTTGAGTTCTGTCTGGTCATTGCACTGGTCAAAGTTCTTAAGTGTTTCTAAATTATTTTTCTTTACAATATTATTACTGAACTTGTGTTCATATAAAATTTTCCAGGGTTCTCTGAAGCCAACAATTTCTCCATTTCTTTTGGCACAATAATATTTCAAGTTACCTTGATCCTTTGTCTTTGCCTGTATAAGTCCATTAGCTGACTTAGACAGTGTCTTGCTTATAGTAGGTGTTTAACAAATATTCAAATTAAATTAAACATCACATTTGTATAGTCCTTTAAAAGTTGCAAAGTGCTCTATTCCCAATAAGACATTCCCATTTTGCAGATAAGGAAACTGAGGCTTATTTGGTCAGAATCAAGATTCAAACTGAAATTTCTTCTAATTCCAAAGCTAATATTCACATTACACCATACCAGAGGCAATTCCAGCAATAACTTTGTTTAATGATTTTCTGATTTTTTGACATCAAATGAGCAATCAAGTATTCATCCAAAAATGTTTGTAGGCTCATGGATGTCCTGAACAAAATATAAATGGGAAAAAAAAAAGGCTTTCCTGCAGATGGTATGATTCTTCTGATGATTTTCCTTATGAATGATTTGTGCTGATTACATCAAGTTCCAGATTACTAGAGGATCTTCTTATCATTATTTAGGTCAGTCAACAAACAATTATTAAGGGTTATCATGTGCCAGGGACTGTGCTAAGTCCTAGGAAAACAATTAAGATACAAAGATAGTCCCTGGTCTCAAAGAATTTTTATTCTTGAGGAACACAATGCTTAAAAGGAAGGAAAGTGAAAAGGGAGGGGAGATACTGAAGAAATCTAGAGAAGCCAAATGAGAAATGAAGAGATATTTGATCTGGGCTCCTTCCTTAAATTGAGTTTCTGGAAAGAGCCTTCTGCCTTCCAATCAGAGGGAGAGGTCCAAGTAGCCCTACTGCCAAAACTTAGCTTTAAAAAAAAATTAAGTATATTTTTGTATACATTTATGACTTGTCCCTCCTACTATTCCCATGTGATTCCCCCTCATAATTTGAGCCCATTAAAGAATTTTTCTTTTCATATATTTTACTCTCAGATAAATGTTTTCCTAGCAACATTTTTGCAATATATCAAATGAAATTTGCATTTTAAATAGATCTCCTTTCCTTTATTTTTTTGGGGAAATTGTTTAGCTAGGTCTAGATTCTTCTGAGGACTTGAATTGTTTGATGGGCAAGGTGTCAGGAAATAATGAAAAGAAATTGTGATGTGAGTTCCTTATCTAAGTTGTTATGATTACTCTTTCTCTGGAATGAGGGTTAATGTTAGATAATGTGTACATCTGCCTTCCTTCTGAAATGTAAAGCTTTAAATCTCTATTCAGAAGAAAAGGAGGGCATTTTAAAAAATAACCTTTTCCATGATTGAGATCTTGAGCATAGTCACAATGATGGATAGCTAATGAAACTTTCTCTTTCGCTGAAATATCAAGCTCTCTTTCTTCATGATGACCCATCAAACAAAAACTGACTTTCATATTAAGCCAAACAAATGAAAAATATTTTCCCCCCTCCCAATTCTCATTTACACATAATAGCAATAATTTTAAGGGTCCTGAAGATCATATGACTGACAGAATAGTAGAGTAGCTGTCTGCAAATTTCTCTAAAACCTGAAAAGTCAGAAATTATATTACAGGTATGAAATAATTACAGCTGAATCCACAAGATATGAAGACAAACCTCCTACACAAGGTCAAAACCTCATGAATAAATCCCAGAAAACCTAAATCCTTAGAGTGTTCATTCAACATCTTCCACTTAGATGACTCAATGCCAGCCACAGTGAACACAGGTTCATGACTTAAGACCTGATTGTAGAACCACTCCATGTAATTGATGCTGTCCTTTGCTCAACCTGAAAAGAAGCAGCAGACATTTGTTCTATGTAGCCCCGTGAAGGAAAAACAGGAAGTTATTTGAGAAGATGGAGTATAGATATTCAAGCAAACACTCAGTGCTTAGATCCACCTATTGGATCTGAGGAAGAGGGAAGCAAAAACCCAGCTGAGGTCAATTGTGTCTTCCAGGAGATTATCCAGGACAGAATCTTGGTATATTTAGCAGCTAGCAAGCAAGAGCTGAGGTTGACCAGAAACCCAGTCTTGAAGGTCTCTATTGCAGTAGAAAGAGCAGAGGTCAAAAAGCGAGGAAGGAATTTGGGGAAAAAAAACTAAATGACTAATCAAAAGTGCAATCCTGAAAAAAAAAATCTCAATGATATCAAAAGAATCATAGAGTTAAAAGGATAAAGAAGGAAAAAAAAAAAAAGAAGTACTTAAAAGTATTCAAAGTACTTAAGTACAAAGCACTTAAAATATTGTTATTTGTCCTTTGTTTTTGAAAAGGACCAATGGCATTATGATGTTGGGATAAAATAGTGAATGATGGGTAATGTGAATTGGATTTAAATGAGGCAGAATAACTCTAAGTCATCAGTCTCACTTTCTCTTCCAGAGTCACCAAAGTCCAAAGTAGTAGGACAAAAATCAAGGTAATTGGCCATGGATTGCCCAAGACTTAGTTGATGACCTTGATACCTTCAATGTCTGACCAAGCTCTAATTGCTCCACAGTGCCTACTTTAACTGCTTTCTTGGCTTTTAGAATAAATTGTTTTTATTCACCCATTCCTCTCTCCTGTCTTCACATGCTTGGGATATAAACATGCCCCTAAATCACTGATGAATTCGAAGTATGTTGGTTACTCTCAACCTGATTTAAGGCATTTGTCAAGACAATTTTACTAACATATGGCTACTACACATTCTAGAACTTTTTAAAATATTACAATATGAAACAAAAGGAACCAATATCATCAGATAAAAGAGAGAATCCCAGAGATCATGAAATAATAGTAATTAACTCCAAAATGCTTAATAAGAGAAATAAAACTATTTTAGAAAGAAATTAGGAATTAATTTAATTCAGAAATCAGAACTTTCAATGCAGAATTAAAAACCACAAACCTCAGAGTAGAAAAACTTGAATACAAGATATAGAAACTTTTCAAAGAAGTAGAAATTCCAAGAGAGAAAATAAAAAAAAATATGAGACACAGATAATGAATTAGAAAAAAAAATGTGGTAGAAGTTAACAATGTTGGAAGAATTCAAACAGCTGAGCCATGAAGACAAAACACATAAAAATTAATTAGGGTTAATAGCTTTCCCTATGACACGTGCATGGCAAATTAAAAAAAAACAAAAAACTTGTATATAACAATTCAGGAAATATATATATATAATGTATACATATGTGTGTGTATATATAAAAATAGCACTCTAGAATTTCTGAATACAGACAATAAAAAAGTGATCAGGAGAATGCATGAACTGTTGCCAAGAAACAGATAAGCCAACAAACATGCTCAAGAAATAGGGTGCTTCAATTTTACAATTTCAATAAGAAGCACCAAATTTTGCAAGTAGTTAGGAGAAAAATCTTCAGGAGAAACAGTTCTTGTATACTAGATTAACCCATATTCCTAAGAAATTATAATAGAAAATGGAACAATATGATACCAAAGGCAAAGGAGATCAAAAACACCCAAAATAACACATTGTTCAACATGAATCTAATAATCATTGGCTAAAAAAGAGAAATGTTTGACAAGAGAGAGACATAGAAATAAACCACAGGAAAAACAAACACAAAAAAAAATGTTAATGGTTTGATTTTCAATGACTCCTATTTCATCTTGACTTACTGCTACTGTGGAATCCATTACTTCTTTGCTACCAGTTCTAATGTTGTGGCTTTCTTTCCTGGAGCACTTGCATCCCTTGACTCACCTCTTCCAGGGGGCCTACCATGTGGTTATGTGTTGAGAATCCTGCCATTCAGGGACATTCAGGGATGGGAAGCAATATTGTAGATAAAAGTCTCACATCCATGTAAACTCTTAATACCTAAAACATTTTCATTTTGATCATTTGGTGATGATCCCATCCCTACAATTTAAATAATGGAATTGATCTGACTAGTTTTGTTCTCGTTGCTCTCATGGCAGCTGATTGACTCATATTTGCTACTATTTAATTGAAAATAGCTTGATTTTTTTTTTTTAAAGGCAGAAGGACTCATGGATTCCACACAGGATTGTTGTTGTTGATGATGATAATGATGATGATGAAGATGATGATGCTGATGATGCTGACGAAACAACAAGTTTATCTCCTTTGGGTATTTTTGCTTGTTTGTGAAGCTGAAATGTCCAAAAGTGAAAAAGGATCATTCAATAATCTGACTAGTTTGAGTATGTAGATAGGGTTACCTATGACACCATATATTTTCTACAACTTTTATGTTGAACAATCATCTGAGATCAAGATGTATGATGTACTTTCAGCTGTGGTATTGAGCCTATTTTTCAAGTTGAATTTACCATAATAGGATAATATCTTCCTTAGAAATACACAACACAGTAAAGTCCCTTATTTATATTATCAATTTGTAGCTCCTGCAATTTATGACTTTCAAAAATTACACTAGACCTCCAGACCATAATATATTTCTATGTTGCTAATGTATTAAATGTATTCAGCTTACAATGAATTTTCTTTTAAAAAATTTTATTATAAGTGTAATAACTGGCAACAAACATACATATCTAAACACATAACTAAGTGCCAAAAAATAATTTTACATGGAAGAGAAAATTCTACTATTTACAGTTTTTAAATATGCATGTTATCTCCAAACAAGGTAGTAACAAAATTGCCCTGTTTGTTTCCATATTCCTTTCTGAACTTTTTTCTTTGCCTTTATATTTCACTGGATTTTGTGGTTGCAATCACAGTAAATATAAATATTGGTTTTTTGGTTCTATTTTCTTTCTCTTTATCATCACAATGTTCATTTAGATTCTTTACAATTGGGAATTATGCATTATGTCGCACAATTCATTGTACAATTTATTTAGCCTTTGCCCAATTACTAGACACGTGGAATATTGATTGATTGGTCCCTGGGTCACATGAACAGTTGTCTAGATTTTATTGTATAACTCCATATTGCTTTCTTTTCTGAGTTCGTTATTTTTATTTTTCAAGTAACAAGTTTGTTCATTTTTTTTTCATCTGTCCATTCCACTATCTCTCTGACTCCCACTGAGTAATAAGAAAGAAGCAAACCTGGGGGGGAAATCCTTTAATACATATCTATGTGGTCTGGCAAAACAAATCTCTACATAAGCCAAGTAGAAAAATATATATCTTTTATTTTTTTTGCATTTTAAGTTTGTCACCTCTCTTTCATGAGGAAGAGTATTTTCATTTTTTTCGACTTATGATTCAACATTGTATTGATCAGAATTCTAAAAGTCTTTCAAAGTTTTTTTCAGTATTATGTTGTTAGTATTATATAAAATTCTCTAATTATCATTTCTTTACTCTGCATCAGTTCATAAAAGTTTTCCCCATTTCTACTGAAATTATCCATTTCATCATTTGTTATGACATCATAATATTGCATTCATAGATCACAATTCCTCAGTAGCCATGGTTTCTAATTTTTGGCTATGATGAAAAGAACTCCTATAAATATTATTATACATAGAGTTCCCTTTCTCTTTCTTTGAGTTCTTTGAGAGCAATAATGATTTAACTGGATCAAAGAATGTGTACCGTTTGATAACTCTGTACATGATTCCAAATTGCTTTTCAGAATAGCTGAACCAAATTCACATCTTCACAGAGTTGCTTTAATTTTGTTTTTCTTTAAAGAGTTATACTTTTTCTCATGTGATTATTGATCATTTACATCTCTTCTTTCAAAAACCTCTTGTCCAGGGACACTTAACTGCAATTGCCTTGCCAAAAAAATTCAAGAACTTCTTTTATGTTGCATTTTCCACAATTTAAACGAATTTTTCAAAAATGCTTATGTGTTTAGTACTTTCCTTTAGATACATAGCTTTGAGTCATAGAATCTAAGACTTGAAAGAGAATTCAGAAGTTATCTAGTCCAAGTCATATTTGCAGTGAGTTATAAAGAATCCTTTTTACAACATTCCTGTTAAGTAATCTTGTCTGCTTAAAGCCTTCCAGTGATGAAGAACTCATAAAAAACTAGAGATAGCCCACTTCTGGGCAGCTTTAATTTTTAGGATAGTTTTACTCAGTTTGAATTGAAATATATCACTCTAGAACTTATATCCATTGGTCATAGAAAATCTCAAAATCTAAAGGAATCCCTGGGAGCAATCTGTATTTGATGGATGATACACTTAGCTGGAAGGGAGCATTAAGGTAATTTATTCTGACCCCCTTTTTGAGGTAATTGAGGTCCAGAGAAGTTTTGACTGGGCAGGGAAAGTGGGATTCTCCAACAAAGGAAATATCTGAGTGCTCAATTTGTGTGGTCTGTTAGAGGAGGATTGCTGAATATTCACCTTAAAGATTTTCCACTGTCAATTCATAAAACCTTATCTTGCTGGATTTCCTTTCTTATCATGAGCATTCAGCTACAATAGCTCTCTCTCTAATGTAAAATTCCTTTTTTGCAAGATTTTTAAGCATTGGGGGGACTGGAGAAACTTGCTAGTTTGCGATCTCATTGGTCAAATATCATCCCAACTTGTCAATGGTCAATAGACTTATTAAAGACTTCAACATAGTAGTTACCTCATTCTAGAGTAACCCAGGGTTAACTATGAAAGTCAGAGGCCTGCAAAAGATATTGAATGGACCCATTTCTCAAAAGCTGGATAAGTTCCTCTATTTTTTGTAGTTCAGTGAAACAGAGAAAAGTAATAGACTGACCCTTGTTTCTGCTGAGCATACCATGGAAGGAATAAGAGAAAAAGAAAGGCAATACCCCAAACTAATTGAACTATCACCGCAAAGAAACATATTGTGGACTGACACAGGGAATAGCATGTGAGAATGAACCACTGAGGTACTTCAGTGTAGGACATCAATTGTGGAGACCAGTTGAAGTTGGATAAATATGGGGACCAACAGAATGTTCTGCATTGCAAATTATTGGTTGAGTACACAGCTGGGTGTAATATGCTCATTGGAATGGATATAGGAATATATTCTATATATAAGAATATATCCTATATCCACCAGTCCATTCTTCCAAGGATATATAGGAATATATCCTATATCCATCAGTCCATTCTTCCAAGGATATATAGAGAAGCACTATTACCTCACCACACTGCCTCTATCTTCCCCCCAAAACTAAGAAATTGGAGAAATGATTAGAAAAGGGGCTAGAGTTTTTGTAGCAAAGAAGGCAGTCATCTAAGCTGAGGGAAAAGATAGTTGCAGGCAATAGACCTAAGAGTAAACCATACTATTGTGGTCTGATGACTAAACTAGTCCTAAAAATCTTTCAAAGTTTTTTTCTGTATTATGTTAATATTATATAAAATTCTCTAATTATTATTTCTTAACTCTGCATCAGTTCATAAAGGTTTTCTCCATTTCTACTGAAATTATCCATTTCATCATTTGTTATGACATCATAATATTATGTTCATATACCATTCTTTTTACTCTTTTTACAAAGATAAATAGAAGTTTGAGAGAGTATGAATGAATAAGTTAAGTTTGTTTGTTCACAGTGCTGAAGAAGGGTTAGAATAGAGGGGAATTAAGTGTTCTTCGGTGTTTTTTTCCTTCTGCTTTGTGTCTGTTAGTGTGCTTTCTATGTTTTTTGAGGGTTCCTTGGTGAAGCCATGTTGCTGAGTTCCTGAGTTCCAGACATCCATCCGGACTTAAGTTCACAACACAGGAATTGTCCTTAATTCTGACTATGTGAGATTACTTCTTTTTTTCCTAAGGGCATACTTGAGAAAGAAGATTTAGTAGTTTGATCATCAGATAATAGAATTGAATCTGGCTCTGCCAGCAATTACTGAGATGACATTGAGCAAAATACTTCACCCCTCAGCCTTAGTGTTTTCATCTGTAAAATGAAGAGGGAGGTTGGACAAGAAAATCTCTCAGGTCTTTTTCAATTCTAAAATCTGATGCTTCAAAAAGAGCACTGACAAATCCTGAGCTAAAACTAAGACAACATATATATTATCTCCTTCTTTAGAAGGCTAAGTTGATTGTGGCGTGCAAAGTCTAAAAATGACCACTTCTTATCTTTTGCCATATATTATATTAGTAGCTGTTGGAACCTGCCCTTACTCCTTCTCCAACCAAATGACTCTATTCCCCTGCTCTTTCCTGCCATGCCTTTGGGGTGAATAATATACCTATTCCAGTAAAGCTGTCATTTTTCAAAATATTTTTGGTATTCCTCTTTTGGAAGGGCCTTTGGAACTAGTTTGGAAAACATGCAACACAGCCTGTCTCCTCATTTAAACACACCTCAATTTCTCACCCAAAGGAACATTCTCAAGCTTGATCACCCACTTTATTACTAAGAGTTCACTCTGCATAGTTTTTGGATATTTTCCCAAAAATCCAATCCACCCTCAAAGGACAAAGACGAGCCCACTGAGAATGTTAAAAATAAAAATGTGCCTGAGGCTCTAAAGGCAATTTCAAGATGGGAAGATCCAAAAATACTTTGGGCAACTGGCAAGATCACTTCAGTAAAGGTATATAGCCTCTCAGAGAACTCCTTCAAAGGGGATAAAACACATTTGAAAATATTAGTTCTAATAAGTTTGGGTTTTTGGAAGGAAAAAAATCTATCCATCAAATTATACTAATAAAAACAAAAACAATTCCTTGATTACAACTTGATTTTTAGAATTTTTCTAAAAAGTTTCTGTCTAGTACAGATTATTTCAGAAGCCAAACCTCATTGCTAATAATGCCTCTTTTCTGCTGTCCAGACTATTTGTTTTAGTCCTTGATTCACTTACTTAGGTTCCTGACCTTTCCCTTTCTTAACCTTCCTAGTGCCCATACAAGTTCCTGACCTCTTGTTTTGACCTGTCCTCTGACTCTGAGGGATTTCCTGGTTCCTCACTGCCTGCTTAGTCTTTGACTTATGTGCCCTCTGGAAATTTTAAATTCCTGTTCCTGAATTCCTTCTCTGGACTTTGATGTACCATCTTGTCTCTGTCTGCTGTGTGTGTGTGTATGTGTGTGTATGTATACTCCTAGTTCTTAATCACCACAGCAGTCTAGCCACGGTTTCTTACAGCTCTGTCCATCCCTCTGTCACTCTGTCAGGGATCACTCTCTCCAGGATAAT
Organism: Sarcophilus harrisii; assembly: GCF_902635505.1. Taxonomy (NCBI): domain Eukaryota; kingdom Metazoa; phylum Chordata; class Mammalia; order Dasyuromorphia; family Dasyuridae; genus Sarcophilus; species Sarcophilus harrisii. The sequence goes on from NC_045426.1 coordinate 104,027,897, forward strand.
CTAAGTACCTTGTGGGCAGAAAGCCTGTTAAGTTTTCATCCCAATAACCTTCTAAAGTTGAATACAGTCCTTTTGCACTTTTAATACTTAAAATGATCTGTGATCTCATTAATATGGTCAGTCCTTCCATGGATACAGATCTTGACCCATCCACATTTTCTCATCTTAGACAATTCCCATCTGTGCTCTTCTGTAGAGGTCTTCCATATCAATTTATGATTACATTGGTCATTTCTGAATAATTGCCATACCTCCAGTTCTGGCCACATATTTCCTTGATGAAAACTTTCTTTGTACTAATTCTTAGATATGACCTCTGATAATATGTTGCAATCTATGTGTGCCCACTTGGCATCTCCCCATTATCACCTAATACTTTGATTCTTCAGAAGTCACTTACTGGATTCTAAAATTTGCGATGATATAGCATCAGAGGAAGAACATTTATCTTTAGACTATATGTATATTATATATGTGTATGTATGGAGATATATATATATATATATATATATATAGTGCCTTTAGCAATGATAAAGCATTAGGGGAAGAACATTTGTCTTTAGACTATACATAAATAGATAATACCAGAAACAACTTGTGATTATTAGAAGCAATAACAATTTTACCCTAAAAATCCAACCTGCTATTACTCATTTTGAGTTCCAATTCATTGTCTACCTACTGTAACTGTCCTAGATATGTTTACTAACATATTCACTTAATAGATTGGCCATCTAGACCAGGGTTTCTTAAACTTTTTCCACTCATGATCCCTTTTCTCCTGAGAAAAAACTTCATGATCCTGAGTATATAAGTATATAAAGTAGATATACAAATCAAACATTTGCTGATAATAACTCATATTTTGAAACCCCCCACATTCAGTTACAAGACCTCTATATGGGGTCAAAACCCACAGTTTAAGAAGCTAGGATCTAGACAATAAGCCTTTTTTTTCCTTCTAGCTTTTCCTCTATAAATTGTGAGACTGATGTCTTCTGAATAATTGTGGCTTTTATTGAGAAAGTCCTTCAATAGTGGGGATTTATGGAATCAGCATTCACAGATGATTATGGAGAACCTCACCACATTAGGGGACAAGAACTTCTTCATGTCAGTGGTAAATGAATATCTTTAGCAAGAATATATCTCCATTTTACTTCTCACTAGATGTTAATAATCAGAAGATTATTTAATAGAATTATCTATCTCTGTAGTTGCCTTTATCAAGGAACCTTGTTTGATCCTAACATATGGATGAGGTTCCACGTGAGAAGAGAAACGTTAAACCTCTTTTTAACTTTTATGGAATAAATTTTGGGGGATGAGGGTGGGGGTGGATAATTAACAAAGAATAAGCACCACAGTATCTTGTCTTTTCACCTTACAAGTTATGTAATTGTGAAGAGCTGATCAGCTACAGAAAATCATTCATAAATGTTTCCTGAATCTCTTATATCTTTATCTAAGAAACCCTCTAATATATTAATAAATCCCTTTCATAGATATTTGATTAAAAGGATAAAGTAGGCACATAGATCTCTAGTTGTAGATGTTTTCTCAATTTTCCTTTTAAAAAATATACATGTAATGGATGTTTTCTGATTTGAGCTTTGAATCTACTGCCTCCAGATCAATCTGACCTAGAGTTCCAATTTGTGTTCCCCTTAGTCCTCACAGTAGGTAAGTTGTGTGACTGATTCCTAAACTGGCTTGAGATTTGACTAATGGGCTTTGGGTCCTCTCTAAGGCCTCTCATTTCTGATCTCTATTATACTTTTGTAACTTTGCTAGATGTTTTCTGGTCTAGGCCTTTTGACTAATCCCTGCAGTCAACTATAATTTATGGGCCTAATATGGAGAGCTTAATTTTCTTTCTATTCATAATAATTCTCCTCAATCTCCAGAGAAGTGCAAGAAAAAAATTTTTTTATCATATTAGGAAAGTAATCCTTGTTTTCTAACACCTGTTGCCACTTTCTGTTATCCCTGGATTCAACTTTTCCCTTAAGTGTTTGCTTGAAACTTCTCTCATCGTTGGAGTTGGCGAGCACAATTTTTTGCATCAAATCAGAACTAAACTATATACAAAACTTAATTTTTCTCTGGTGCATTGACAAATTTTCTTGAGGCTACACTTGATTTATTTATGTTATCACAATCAGGAAAGGAAGTTAATTGATGTAAGGGGAGGAAAGCAGCAGCTACTGCCAATATACCTAATGAAGGCACCAGCTTTTCTTCCACTCTGCTATCGCCTGTAGCAATAAGTACAAAATTATCCTGGCCTGAGTCAATGTTTCCTAAACTGGTCCTTATACCACAGAGCTGATTGTAGCCATAGAATGGGGAGCAAGAACACCAGGTGAGATTTCTCTATGCAAAAAGTACAGCTTTAGAGAAGGGGCTCCATGGATGGATTTCTCTGTTTGTGTTTCCCTATGTTGTTTGTATTCAGGTAGACTCTTGTAGCAGACTGTACTGTGGGAAGTCTTAAAGTGTGACATATACTAAAGACTTGGACAATGACCATAAGATTACAAGTCTTGACTCAGAAGAGACTTCAAAAGTCAAATAGTCCTACCTCCTATCCCCTCATTTTACTGTTGAGAAAATAAGATTAAGTAATTTGTTCAAGGTCACACAGATAGTAATTCTCAGAGGCAGGAAAGGAGCCGGACCTAATGAATCCAGGAGCCCCATCCAAAGGGTATTGAGTCTTGGTCAATTTAAGTTTTCAGCATTTTCTGTTGTCCCCAGGGCTCCTAAAACATTCCAACCAAAGCTCCATACTGGTCCCAACAAACTCAGCATGGAGTTGAGTGTTTTTAATCACAACTCACCAATCCCCACCATCCCCTTACAATGGTCTGGTCCATTAGTAGGCCAAAATATGTGTTCTGTAGTGATGAGCTGGCAACCACATGCCTTGAGCTTGAATGTACTATATGTCTCTGTTCTCTCCACGAGTTATTTTACTACACAACAATCGGCATGTTTCTGTGATGGCTGCTCTCCTTTTCTGGGCTCTGGACTCCTATTCATTCACTCACACTTTTTAAGCTTTCTCTTCCTAATGAATGACAGATACTAGTTAAGGAGAAGAAAAAGGATTGCTTTGTGAAAGAACAGTTACCTCTAAGTGATAAAAGATGTGAATTCACTTTCCCAAGTTTCTCCTAATGTACTTGCCTCCTAATTGTTCCGCTTCTTGGAGACTTATTTGACTGTTAAGAATCAAGCCAACTCTAGAAACATTCAAAACCTCATGTTTCCTTTTGGTGGGGAGGGCGCTGAGCTGACAGAATTCCTGGCCAACCTACAACCATGTATTATCGAATTCAGACAAAACAGATAGCACTTTTTCTAGAGAACTATACTCTGCATAACACAAACAGTCGTCATTAAGCGGGGTTTCTTTACCTGTGTATTTTTGACCTATATATGGGAGGAATAAGGTCTCCTCTCATGAAAACATCACAATTGCAGGAAAAATATTAAAAGGGAAAGAACAAGAAAGTCTTTGGAATGATTATGGCATTTCAATCACAAGTTTCATGTATACAGAATGCAAGTGTGTGTATATATGTGTATATTACATATATTTCTCTAACATGTATACACATATGTACAATAAACACATCTGCCCATTTAAAGTTCTGCCAAATGTGGTAATAACTTCCCACACTTTATAAAATCTAGGACTAAACATGGAACACATTTATACAAGAATGGAAGCAAATCAAACACAAATCTTGGTTAGATTTTTTTTTTTTTTTTAATGAGTAGCTTTTTATAGTTTTTAAGTCCTTGTTTAGGGTGGGATGGGGAAATAGAATTACAGAAAATCGAGTTTTTCCATTAGATTGTGAGAAATGCTTTGTGGATATTTGGGCTTTCTTTCTATCTGTAACATGCAGGGAATCTTGAAACTCATTATGGCAAATTCCAGGATATATGTGTGTGTGTGTGTGTGTGTGTGTGTATCAATATCAGAGACAGCTGGTGGCCCAGTGAATAGACCTGAATTGTGAGGATCAAATGATATAATATTTATAAAAAAGCACTTAGCACACACAGTGTCTGGTACATATTAGACATCGTATACGTGCTTATTCCCTGCCTCATACTACTGTGGCCATTAATTGGAGTCTTCTGTCACAAGGTCCTTCATATGTCCTCCACATCTCAAAATCCTGTCTTTGCATTTTCTACCAGCCTTCTCTATTCTCTCAGAGAAGCTAGAGTTCCTCCTGTCTGCTAAGCTTACCTCCGCCATTTATGTCTTTAATCCAATTATTTTGGGTCTTCTCCAGGGTTTTACTTCATGGATCACTCACTTTCCACTTCTTATCTGTTAGTTCCTTTCCCTCTGCCTACCTCCATATTAGATCTCCCCCATATTTAACAAAACAAATTGAAAAATGAGAAATTTCCCTAATTGTTTCTTACTTCATCACTTTAGCAGTCCTTACCTTTGCACCCCTGATTCTAGAAGGAATATTCTGCACTCAGTGTCACCATTTCCTTATCACCTAACATTCTGGCTTCTGTCCATAGCACTGGATTGTAATTGCTCTCTTGACCAGTGTCCCCTCAGTTGCCAAATCCATTGAATATTTTTCAATACTCATGCTTCTTGACTTTTCTTCAGCAAATTGATCACTGTCCTCTTCATATTTTCTGGTCTTTTGTTTCACTGATATGATTCCTGGTTCTTTTTATAACCATTTTTATATTATGTTAAATCTTTTTTGGCTATCTTCCTCCCTTTGACTCTCTAACTGAGTGTTCTGTTCTTTAAATCTCTTTTTATTGTTTTTTTTCCTGTATAATTTTACATATTTCCATGCCTCCAGTGATCACTTTTGTGTGAATGACTTTCAAATCTTTATATCTAATCTGATTTCTAATAATAGCTTGCTGGACATCTCCATCAGTACAACCCACTGGTCCAAATCTCTCTCTGATCTCTCTGCCTACTTTTGCTCCCCTTTCCAAGTCATTCTGCACATGCAATCCATCAGTTTTCTAATATAGACCTTAAACTTTTATGATGCCCCTCCCCTACTCAACCCTTCAATACCCTCCCATTGCCTAAAGTATAAAATGGGGATTTAAATGCCTGGAATGTAAATCTTTCCACATTCTGGCTACAATATACCATTAAAGTCTAAATACATTGTACCTAGGTCCAAGCACTCTACTCTTGAGACAAACTACTACAAAGTTTTCTACCTTGTCATCCTCTTCTCCCTTTGTGCAGGCTTCAAAGTTGCGGGAAAAAAAATACTCTCCTCACATTTGTCTTTTCAAATGATTTTTTTTTTAAAGCTCTAGCTCAGGTGCTATCTCCCAAAAGAAGCTTTCTTTGAGCCCTCCTGCTAAAAGGGACTTCTCTCTATTGTTTTTTAGAACTCTTTTCTTGGGTCTCTCACATTCTGTCTTGTATTCTATTTATTTGTGTGGTACACTCTACCATGTCTTCCCTCACCCCAATCCCTGGGCCATTAGATCACAGTATCATGGATTCAGAGCTTAGAGGGAGATCATTTAAGTCAATCCCTTCATTTAAAATATTTTTAATTAATATCTTTGTTTTTATATCACATTTTCCAATATATTCTTCTCTCTTCTCCTAGGGAGTCATCTCTTTTAATAAAGATTAAAAGGAGAAATAAACAAATGATTTAGCTAAACTAACAAACCTATCAAAAAAAGTCTCACATCTCTGCAAAGAGAGGAGAGTGATATCTTCTCACACCTTCTCTTTGGGGCCATGCTTGGCCATTCTCATTTCATAATATTCACTGCCAAGGGCTTTGTTGCTTTCGTCCTTTCCATTTACATCATTGTAGTTATAGTAGATGTAACTTTCCTTTCAAATAGTTGAGGGACAAATGCCTCATTTCTTACCTAGCCTTAATCAGTGATTGTGCATTACCCCAATCACACTGAAATCAGTTAAAGACCTCCGCTTAAAAAGGCCAAGGTCTCCCACTGCATCCAGGGCCGTCTCTAGTTGTCCTGATCTATAGCTTGGCAGTGGATGATTCTTTGCACAGCCCTCCCTCCCTTAAATTCAATCCACTTGCATGTCATAGCATCACTTCCGAGATGTCACATTTCTCTTCCAGAACAAAGCACAAACAACAAACTACAGTTAGGTGGTCAGGTAATCCAGTGGTTATATATATAATATATGTTTTTATATATACAATATATATGTATGTGTAAAACATATATGTATATATTTTTGACAAGGTAATTAATAAATAATAAAAATACACACACATATATGTGTGTGTGTGTGTATTTATATGTATATATCTGGGAGGGGAAAATCCTCAGGGCTTCTGGCCAAAATAGAAACTATTGCTGTTTACATTCACTCTGAGCCAATCAGGACCCAAACAGTGACCAAGCGTGATGTGGCCTGGAACCTATTTTTGGGTGTGATCTGGGTGACTTTGGGTGTGACTTTGCCCAGCCCTCCCTCACTTACATCCCGTTCACCTGCACGCCATGACATCACCTCCCTGGTCCCTTTGTGAGTAGTGAGAGGAGATGCCCACTGGAGTCTCACCTGGCCACCTGGGAAATACGAGGGAAATTTACCTGAGCATTAAGCCACCTGGGTGGGGTAGAACATTTGTTCTATTTAATCTTCTTTTTTAATTATGCAAATTAGCATAGTATGCACAATAGGACCCATCTTAAAGTGGGAGATTAAATAGTTGTCCTGTTCAGTAAAATGGCAGCTACTGGTAGTCTGAGTAATCGCGAAAGCAAGATCCATAAATATACTTTAGCCCAACTTGATGAAGCCCTGGCGATGTGTTCAGGCCGTACCTGCAGACCTGAGACCCCCAGCCGAATTTTCACGGATGGCTCTAGGAGAGCTGCGGATGACCCAGGGACCACTGCCAAAGACAAAGACCAACTTCCGCACTGACTACTGTGTCATGGGCAGCCCACGTTTGTTGAATCGAACTGAACAGCAAAGCTTCTCCAAACGCGTGGCTGGATGATGCTTGAAGCTAAGTGTTCCTAGGAGAGTGTTCCTAGATTGTCATGTCTCAAGGTTCTGTATTGACCAACAGAGGTCAATAGTCATGCAATACATGCAAATGCAACACATGGTCAATAGAACACATGCAGGCTCTTTGGTGGCTGGGGCTGCTAGGAATTGTTTTGTCTCCGTCTCCCCAAGACAATGTCGGATTTGGTGGATCAGATTGGCTTGCTCTCTCCCTCCTCCTCTCGATTTGCTAGATGTCCAGGGTAAGCAAAGCATTTAATGGAACAATTTCTCACTTAGCGTGATAGTGGTAAAAACTCCTGGGGGGTCCCTTGGCTCCCCCACCACTCTGTGACCTAGAGCATTCTCAGGAGGGATTCTTACTGAGTCGGTTTGAAAAGAAGGAACAAATGCCTCTCACGTTCCCTCTTGACTCTTCCCGATGAGGCTTCCTTTGAGAAGGTGGGCGCCCCTGTGGCCACACCATAGGGCATCCTGCACCTGGGCTACCTCGCTTCCTTTCCTGAGAAGGTGACCAAGCCTCTTCTAGAAATGGATGTGCTTGAAGGCAACCTTGTCTTGGGTTCTGTTGCTCCAGGCTGACTAGTGAAGAGCAGTCCCTGCAAACTCCTCACTATTTGACTCCATTTGAGATCTTGGTGCTTCTCCCTCTGAAAACAAGTCTGAGTCTCAACTGCTGTAGCCCCGCCAAACCAGAGCTCAAAAGAATCAATCTCTAGCCTCTCTTAGGACAGGAAGAAACACTGCAGAAGTTTATGCATCTTAGTTCTTGAAGACTTCCTCTCTGTAATTAGAGAGACCTGTCTCCAGAAGCCTGCTTGCTACTCTGGCTGCTCTCCTGGACGCGCTCCAGCTCCGGACTGTCCTTCCCAAAATATTGACGCTGAAATTGAATGTAAATGGGGTCTAACCAGAACAGAGCACAGCAGAGCTACCTCTTCCTCATTCTAGACACACACATGACAGCCGTGGAAGTCTTCCAACCTGCTTTGGGCTTTGTTGGCTCTCTTTTCCAAAGTTTGCCTCCCTTTACCTGCCATGAATAACAAGAAAAAGCACCCCAAGTTCCTCGAGTTGAAAGATAAATACTGAGCTTTTATTTTCCTTTCTCTTTTCTTTGTGACTGGACTCAAGATACTGTAGTCACTTGCCATTCTTGTAATGCTGGGCAATTAGAAAGACGTTTATCACTTGGAAAATACGATGTGCCCCCTGCTGCCTACTTGATTTAATTGGATGTTATTAAGGGATGGGTACATGCTGCATGGCATGCTTTGATGTAGTGTAGTGGAAAAGCAATAAATAATGGAATTAGAGAAAATATTGGACCTGTTTCAGCAATGATAATTATTTGTCATTTCAACCTCCCCCTGAGTGCTCACAGTCTCTCTACAATGAGAAATCTGATATGATTTTACCATGCCTACTGAAAGCTAGTCCCATTCTCAGTGATGCTTTAAAATCCAGAAGCAGAATTAAACTCAGGGTATTTTATCCTAACAATAATAGCCATAATGATGATTGTCATAATGACAATGCCATTTATATTGTTTTTTGACTTCATTCTCTTATATGAGCCTCTCTTATCCACCCTATGAAGTAGAGGTATCATTTTATAGATGAAAAAACTGAGGCTTAAAAAAGTGATTTCCCCATAACCACAGCCTCAAGGTGTTACCTAAAGGGAGATTTGAATCCCAGTCTACCCATCTCCTGACTCAATCCACTGTGCCATGTTACATCTCAAATTATGATTTGAAAAAGACACCTGCCATTTTGTTCAAATTGGCATCCTTCCCAGTTTGTTTTCCTATATGAAATACCTGAAAGCCTTTTTTACATATTATTTATATACAGGGTATCCCAAACACCTTGACACAACATTTGTAACACTTGTATTTTATCTTTCCTTTTTTTCTTTCTTTTCTTCCTTTCCTTCCTTTCTTTTTATTTTCTTTCTTTCCTCCCTCTTTTTTTATTTCTTTCTTTTCTTCCTTTCCTTTTTTCCCTTTACTTTCTTCCTTCCTTTCTTCCACAATGAAGCCATGACTTTCTAGAAAAGATTTAGATAGGTCTTACCCATCTCCAAAGGTCTCGCTAAGCAAATCATTATGTTGCCAGGCTATTAAGTCATTGGTTAGAGTTTTATGGCATGACACATCCCAGCTACCTCCTCTTTCACCTTGAAAAACACTTTAAAATTTAATATTATTCCATGAGGCAAATGTATTCATGTCTTATGAAAGAGTCTGATACATTCATAATAAAGGATTTTTAATGGGCCAGGTGGAATCATGGGGGAAATACTGGAATTGTTCACAACTCAGATTTGTGCTTTACAGAGAGAACTTTAACTAGTCCCCTCTCTTGTCCCTTACTTATCTCTAGAGTCCTTTGCAGCTATGATCCTCCAGAAAATAAACAGCCTCTTACTATAATGATATTTGTGTATTAGATTCTGTAAATACTTAGTAGGCACACACCTCCAGTATGCAGGGACTGTGCTAGGGGTTAGGGGAGATAGAGGACTGACCAACATATTACTTCAAGTTTAATAGGATTCACAGTTTAGTGTCTAGTTCTATGATACAGTTGACAATTGATAAATGCATAAGAGGGGTATAAAACAATGATTGGCTAAGGTATCTAAGAAGGCTTTTGGAAGAGGTGACATTTGGATGATCTTCAAAGATCTGTAAGAATTCATCAAGTAGGGGGGGCCAGGAAGGACATCCCAGACAGAGAGTAAGTGGGGGCACAGACAGGAAAGTATGTTTGGAAGATGACAATCAATCCAAGTTGGCTGATTCATAAGAATATGTGCATAATAGGACTTTTTATATTTTTAAATAGTAGTAAATATTTTAAGAAATAATAATCATCTTAGAAATCAGATTCAAGTATTCCCTAAATTCCCAGAAAGTGCAAAAGATCAAGGAGTTCATCAGTTATGTTATTTGCCAAAGACTAATTTTAGGAACAGAAAGCTTACATGAAGGGCATTGAAGGAACTGACCAATTTCCAGCATGAAGATGTGGGCAGTTCCCCTTGTAATAGTCTTCATTGATAGAGCTATTTTCATGCTCAAAGAGTTTTTACAAACATTAACTGACTAATCTTCACAACAACCCAGGAGGAGGTAAATATTATTAATGGCTTCATTTTACAGATGGGGAATCTGAATCAAGGAGAGATTAAGTGACAGGCCCAATACCACAAAAGAACTAAGTGTTAGTAATAGGATTAGAACACAAGAGAATCTGGCTTTCAGTCTTCATTACCCTGGGGATGGATTCCCTATCAATCACAAAAGAAAGATGACAAAAGTGATAACTAACAGATTTTGGAAAATTAGAATTCGGTGAATTTAGTGCTTTTTTTGGCATGAACATTTTTACTTTTGGAATTGCCAATATTAGATACATATTTTAAATACTTGTCTTATAAATTGCCTTCATTTATATGCAACAGATAAGGAAATCTCCTAGTGACCAACAATTTTGAACAAACAAAATAATTCATCAAGTCTATGTAGCCTGCTATATAATAACTAGCTTAAAATAACTTCTTGGGGAGTCCTGCTGTAGGAAAATGCAAATTTTTAGAAGGTCAGGTAAAGAATATCTTCTTGCAGCTATATGTGTGTGTGTGTGTATATAGGGGGAATAATATTTGTTTTAATTGGTGACTTTTTTTGTTCTAAACAGAGTGCATATAGTTGGTGCTTAATACATTTGATTACCTTACTAAACAGCTTCGAGTTTTTAAAAGGCTTCTGTTTCATTCAGCAAATACTTATTAAACACTTTCAGAATGTTTTAAGTACTAGACATACAAAACCAAAAAATACAATAATCTCTGCCCCCAAGGGACATGCATTCTACTGTAGATATATAATGTGGTAGTGGTGGTAGTAGCATTTTTCAAATTTGCAAAGTGCTTTCTTCTCTCATTTCCTCTTCACAATAACCGTGGACAATAAATGCTATTGTTATTATTATTCCCCCAATTTACAGATGAGGAAACTGAGGTAGACAAATATTAGGTGATTTGCCAAGGATCACACAACTTGGAAGTGTCTGAAGGAGATCTGGGCTCAGATTTTCCCATATCTATATCCAGTGCTTTAGCCATGGAGGCGCTGAGATGTTACACACACACACAGTTATCAGAGGAGGCAGAAATCATGAGCAACTGAGCACAGGACAGGGAGATCCTGTTTTTTGTTTTTCTTTGTATCCTCAGTGCTTAGCACAGTACTCTGCACATAACAGGTGTTTAATAAATGCTTGTTGAAGGAGCAATCAAGGTAATTGTAGCGGAAGTGTCACCTCCTCTGAACCTTGAAGACAGAGAAGTATGAAAGATCAAGGTGTGAATTCTAGGAATGAATCACTTAATTGTTTAGCTTGATTAACATATAGGATGCAAGAAGGAAAGGATTGGAATACTGCTGGAAAAATAGATTGAGACCAAATTGTGGAGGGCCTAAAATGTCAATCTCAAGAGTTCGAATTTTTCCTTAATAATGATGGGGAAATCACTAAAATTCTGTCGTGAATAGGGAAGTGACCAGATGGATCTTCAGAAGCTGAGTATGGTAGCTGTAGAGAGGCAAGAAACTCAAATTAAGAAAGACCTTGTAGGAAGCCATAACAAAGGCCCAGGTGAAAAGTAATGAGGGCCTAAATTGGGTAAGGGTTTATGTGCCCCCCCTCCCCCAAAGGGGACTGATGTTAGGGAGGTAGAATTGAAAGGCAATTAATTAGACACGGATGTGATTTTTAAATCAACTTATTGAAGAAAATTCACTCAAGAGTAGGACTACAACTCTAATCCACGCTGTTATAGCTTGCTTATACAATTGGTATGAGTTAAGGAAGGTCTGTCCCTATTCAATTTGAATTTATTAGCATTTTGTTGCTTTAAATCAGACCCTTCGCATTACTTAAACATTGTTTTTTAAATTTAATATTCAGAGTGATAGAACTTTGCAGTGAGCCATAGATAGAGACATAATTCATCTTGATATGAAGCATACCTTATAACACTTAAGTGGTTTATTAAACTTGTCTGATCTGATATCGGATAAATTCTAACCCTGATGGTAAGATGTGCATTTCCTGCATTTATCACATGTAGGATTACTCTAAAGCACACAGGCTTTTTCAAGTGGATATTTCAAGAGCTTTTCTTAGAGTTGAAATCCATGAAGTATCTGAATGTTTCTTTGAGCTCAGAGTTAGACCCAAACTACTCCATAGCCTTATTTTCATGGTCTCCTGTCAGTCCCTGATGGACTATTGTAAAGTATAAAATCCACCACACATACTTTGGCACCATGTGGAACAACTGGCAGTCTCCAATCAGGAGAGGCCTTTAGTAATGAGTCCAGGGAGACTGCATGACCTCTTATTATAAGAAGAATTGCCTATGAGGGGGGGAAAAAGGCTGCAGTTCCCAGCGACCCGGAGGCTCACTCTGCAGCTGTTTTCTCCTCTTTTTTTACTTTTTAAATTTTTTTTTTTTTAGGGAAGTTGCAAGTCTGAGGCTGGACTGCCCACCCAACTTCAACAGCTGACATCCTTGTCACCGAAGGAAAAACAATAAATGGTTCTTATGCCAGTAAATTGTGCGTCTATAAAAGAGAGCTTGGCACTTGGGGAGAAGGTGAGTTTTAAGGAAAAGATTTAAATTCTGTTCAACTAACATTGATGCTGGATTGACAACAGAGAAACTGCTAGGTCTGAAGTCAAGAAGACTCATTTTGCTGAGTTCAAATCTGTCTTCAGAGGCTTCCTAAACAAGTCTCTTAATCCTGTTTTCCTCAGTTTCCTTATTTGAAAAATGAACCAGAAAAGGAAATAACAAACTACTCTAGAATCTTTGTCAAGAAAGCCCCGAAACATGAGTGAAAGTGACCGAACAACAAGGGAATAATTCTAGTGACTCAGAAGTACATTTGAATTTGAGGAAAACTGTCAATAAATAAAAATTCTGCTTGGGAGTGTATGTCTGAATCATATTATCTCCTCACTACTAGTTGTGTTTTTTTCCCCATGAAGGAGCACCATCAGGTTGAATGAAAATCCTATTGAAAAAGAGACCAGGGGTAGGGCTGGTCTATAAGTGCCCTTGAATCAGTCAAGTCTTATTTGGGAGTCATTGTAATGACAAATTTCTGCAAACATTTTCAGATTGATGGTGCAGTTGAACTGAAGCGACATTAACACATTTAGTTTTTTTTCCTTGAGACACAGAAATGAAAATCATCCCTCAGAAAGAGGGAGAAATTGTTTTACCTTCAACTGTTTGCATTCATGGTAAAAAACAAAAACAAAAACCAAAAAACCAACAGCAAAGACATCTACATCCTTCAGAGTCATTTTCATATGCACATGTCCCTAGGATCTTGCAGAGTCATTAGGATTTTATGACACCAAGTTATTGGCTTTGTTTGTGGCAAAGGTACTGTGAAATATGATAAGAATCAGTGGCCTGCACATCCTGTCTCCCATCCATTAAAAATAAAACCTGATTCAACCATCAGTTGGTTAATATTTCACTACAATTCACTAGTTCTGAATCATGCCAAAATATGCCTTTTTGCAACAGCTGGAAAATTATACTGCAACTAAAATTACATTTTTCAGCTTCCCATGGAATGTTTTTGCTCTGGGAGCTCAGGGAGAGCCTAACTAGTGATTAAAAAAAAAAATCTATGCCCATAACCCAACCATAAATGTCACCGGTTTTTATTATAGACAAAATACATTTTGTAATGCTACTTTTCTTTAGCATTCACTGACAGGGCATTTCTTATTCCAATATATTGGTAAAATAAAGTTTAAGGAAAAAAAGATACCAGTGTGGTTATGTGTGGCACAGTATGTATAGTGATGAATGTTATTTTTTTCTTGCCTGCTTATATTTAAAAATATTGATTTTTACTATACAAATATAAATTCATATATAATTGCATGCTGTCTTGTGGACAAATAAATGACAATATATTTATATGTGCATGTGTGTTTGTATATATATATGTGTATGTATGATATTGTGTGTATATGAATATATTCACAAATCCAGAAGCATTTGTGAAGCTATTAAGAAGACGCTATCAGAGACACACACAAAAAATGAAATAGTCCTTCCCTTTCCCTAACCTCACTGATCTGGCAAATTTATAGGAGAATATGAATAAGAACAAGAGATTTGCAAGTATAGATGGGTTGCTATTCGTATTGTCCGAAGGAACATTCACATTGACAAGGTGAGATCCCTCTGAATATACTCAGAATTCAGGTCCTGAGAATGCAAGGCACTCTCAGATATATAGTCACTGGGACATGTAACACAAATACTTCCAGTAGGATCATTCAGACAAAATAAGGTCCACTTAAAATAAGTGAAACTCTATCAACAAAGCAACATCACAAAGCATTGTACCCCATTTTTACTTAATCAGGTGGCACCTTGTGTTCATAGAGCAACCAGAGGCAGGATTGGAGTTTTTATTCTCAGAAGTAACTTGGAGGGGTCAATACCCAGATTTGGAAGGGGCTCTTAGAATCACGATTGTGAGGTACCTAGCACATTGTAGACACTTAATAAATGTTTATTGATTAATGTATTGATTGATAGTCAGTGGCTTTTCTTTTAATCCTTATGCTCCTTCATTCATCTGCATCATTTGACGTTGTCAACCACATCCTTCTCCTTAACATCATTTCCTCCTTTGATTTCAGTAACTCATCTCCCCCTATTACTTTGATGAGTCTTTGCTGGTTTCCTTCATTCCTCTTTCCCCCTGCCTGCGTGTGGGTAGCCCCCAAGGTAGCATAGTGCAGTGAAGAGAAATGGTTTGAATTCTGCCTCTGCCTCTTATTATCTGGGGAACCTCAAACAAATCATTTAATTTCTTTTAATTTTAGTTTCTTTGTTTATAAAATGAGGGGGGTTCTAAATCAGAGATGTTATGATGTCCCCATGTCTAAAATAGATCCCTCTTCTCTATTTCTCCCAGATGTTCACATCCTGCCTCAAGCACTCACCAGTTGTGTGATCTTATACAAATCACGCTCACCCTTACTGTTCTCATCTGAAAAATAGGAATAATAACAATTGCACCTATCTCACAGGTGCAGATGTCAGGATCAGATCAAATGAGAAATATATTTAAAGTGCTTTATAAAGCTTTAAACACCGTGTAAATGCTACAAGCTCTAGGGGATGGAAGGCACCTGTGTATGAACCTATGACGCAGATGGAAAAAGCAATACTCAGGAAGATTTTGTTAGTGCTCTAAAAATTTTCTGTTCTTAGCCAAGGCCCCCAAAGCTCTGCCCTAGTTATAATTCTACTTCTAAAATCCTGAAACCCACCAAACATGCCTAAGCCTTCACTCTGTATAAGGAGACTGCAGAGTCTGAACATGGTAAATCACAACATAGCCATAGCAGCAGTCCTGGTTGAATTATAAAGCGCATGAAATGTGTGTTCAGCAACCCTAAGCTGAGAGTCCTGTGAAAATATCCTCTCTTCTTGGTAGTAGCTCTCTCTCTCATTAGATGCTCAGCTATCATGTTCTTTTCTCTCTTTATTCAAAATAATTTTCAAGGAAGGATTGGCAACTCATTCATAGAAAATTAGAACTGAGAGAGAAATTTTAAGTATTATTTCTCCTAAGAGAATTTGCCTTTTAAAAAAGTAAGAATCAGAATTGAGCAATCAGATCAAGTTATATCTTGATAGAGGACACTGGGATGGAATGGAAAGAACACCAGATTTGGTTTCAGGAAACCTGGCTTTTAGTCTTGGGTCTACAACTTACTATCTGTGGTATGATAAAAAGAGCCATGAACTTGACATCAGAACTTAACATTTTATAGCTAATGGGCTCTGAGCAAAAACATAATTCCTGAGAATGTTTCCTTATCTGTAAGATGAAGGCAACAATATTTAGACTATCTCTAAAGGTTGCTTGGAGAAAAGTGGTTTGTAATTATTAAAATGCTAGATAAATATTCATTATTCTTAAAGCCTCACCTCTCCAGAATTTTTAAAGATGTAAACTATGGAGGTAAGCCTATATGAACCATAAAACCTATATCTAGGTCTAGATCTTATTAATCACTAAAATCACAAACTTTGTGATGAAAAGAACGTATATTCCTCAATATTTGATTTAGCGCTCTGTGTGTTACAAGAGCTTAAGAAGTTGATGAATGAATGAATGAACAAAAAGCCCCATTAGAGCTCTTGCTATGACCTTCTACAGTTTACAAAGTAGAATAGAGATTCCACTGAGTAGCAACATTGTCAATGAATAGAACCACCACTGAAAATCATAACATTTTTAGTTTTAAGGGGACTGACAGGTCTTCCAGTCGGCCCCTCTTATTTTACAAATGAGAAACCTAAGGCTCAAGGAGGAGTCCAAGGCCTTAAATTTGAGTAAGTGGCCCTCAGGAGATTCTAACCCAGTTTTTAACTCCAAATCCAGCAGTGTTTCCTCTATGTTAGTCTGGTAAAGAATTACCAGTGGGTCTTCAATTAACCTACCAAGTAGGGGGAAACTATTTAGGGCTCACTAATCAGTCTCACATATAAATGTCTTGCTTGGATGAGATTTGGGGATCATATTACGAGTGTCTTGAGATACCTCGCCCAGGCTATTTCAATCTTGCCATTTTTACACAAGGCTGTAGGTAAAGACCAGGATTACTACTGAAGAAAAAAGTTGGCTCAAGCTAGGTCCACCTAACCCAAAGCAGTGAGGTAGACACATAGACCGCCAGCCCAGATAGCGTTAAGGGCCACTGCCAAGCTCCTGATCCACTGCCAGCATTCCATAGACTCCACCGATGCTCAGTAGGCCTGGCCTTGGTGCTAATACCTAGGTAATAAAAATTCTAATTACAAGTTTGACTCGTCTACTTGTTATGATACTAGTCTTTTATTAAAACTAGATTTTACTCAACCATGGTCCTGGCTATAAAATAGAGTTCTTTTACTTTCCCCCAATTCTATTGGCACTCCTTTTTAATTCAAATACTGCTCTGGGATCAACAATGCAATAAGAGATAATTATGTTTTAAGATCCATGAATTGGTTGTGAAAATGCAGGTATTTTCTCTCCAGGTATTTCACTCTAGGAAATACACAGAGATGCATATTTCTATCTTGATGTATGGGGATTTACATAGGAACGCAGCCCTTAGAGGAAGAAGCAGTATTTTGTAGGAGAGCAGGAACAAATACCACCCATCACCACTTCATTATGTTCACAATGTACTCCATTATCATCAGTATGTGAATATAAATCCTCATAAGAAACCTCCCAGTATTAAAAACCATAATTATAACATGTATTTATTCCAAACATATGTACTGCTGCTTCAAACTACCCACCAGCTGAATATATTTTGCAGCTTTCAAATTTTGACTGGTGCGAAGATGGCTTTTATAAATGTGATTTATGACAATTTAGGTGCCGAAAACCGGCGTAATTACAAGAATTGTAAATGTTTTCTCTCTGCCTAAGTATCCTCTGCTGAGGAGGACAGCCTCATTTCCTGTGGGCTGGGCTTTTCTGCTGAAGCCTTCTCTGCAGCCAGCAGGCTGCTCGGTTCCATTCCGAGTTTCACCAGTGAAAGATTAACAGAAACTTTTCAGCGCCAGGCTTTCTTTTCCCCAAGGAGCTATCCATTTTCCCATCTCCAAAGAGGGCAGCCTCTCCTAACATATGTTGGAAATTGTTGTTCAACTTCACAGAATATACAAACACAAGACTTTGCTCCATTCATGGTACCAGAGCAGGCGTTTCAATGGAATATTTCACTGTCACGGGGAGCGCATCTGCCAGAAGAGAGGTTTTCCGATGAAATTCATGGGCTTTTTCACCACGTTCGCTCTCATGTTACTGTAAAACACAAGAGACTTGACTCTTGGTATAAAAATTTTAAACTTTTAACCTACAGTGTGGAGCTTCTATTTGAATTGGATAATAAACGGTCTATTAATCGCTCTTTTGCCAGATGTTAAATAATCTTTATGAGACGCCAAAAAAATGGAGCAATCACAATGTCACAGTGACACTTTGCCTGATCCTCTCTCCCTTTCCCTCATTATTTTAAAGGACAGGGTGGTCTCTTTCCTAGTTCACAGCTAGAGAAGCTACAGTAGCAAAGGTTAACTGCCTTGTGCAAGGTTATATGACAAGTCAATGGGAAGGCCAATGGCAGAACCCAGGCTTCCCAATTCCCAGTTCAATGCTCTGGTTTAAAGAGCCCTGAGATAATACTATTGTAAATTATATTGTCATCAGGACTCTCCTTACTCTTCTTTGTTTTCAGCAGGGTTCAACTCAGTGGGTTAAACACCGGCTTTGGGACAAAATTTTGCCAATAAAATTTGTGGTCCGTTATTTCTAAAAGCAATTTAAAATTCTGTAGCTAGCTGCCTTGGTGGTATAAACACACCCTAATCCAAAGCTAACCTCTCCTTGAGCTATGCCCTTGATTTGAAAAGAAAAGTTAAATTTTCCACTAAGATAATCAACATTTCACTGAATTTTGATTTTATTCCTGAAACAACAACCAAAAATGGATAGGGAAAAGTCAAGGTTCTTATTTTATACAAGAAACTCAGGGACAGTTATAAATTCATCCAGAAAGTTTTCAGCTTTACTTATAAGTTGCCATTATAAACCAATATCAGGGAATAGTGTTGTTAACTTGCATCTCAGCTGCCCCCTGAGAGAATGCACTTTATACTACCGTGTTTATGGGGACGTGATATTTCCCTGGATCTGCTATATCGTAAGGTTACATATTATTATGGGGTTGTGCTGAACACAAGTTATTATTTCATTTCTTAGCTTTTTAAAAAAGCTTTGCTCCAAAGGAGCCAATGTACTGAATGAGGAAACTATAAAAGTATTAAGAATAAGCACCCCATCAAACATTACATTTGGCAAAATCAGTGGAGCAACAAGAACAAAAAAAAAAAAAGAAGAAGAAGAAGAAGTATATTAAAATGGAAAAAAAAAAAGCAGGAAAGTAAAATAGGCCCAAAGATATATAGGCTAAAGCTATGATATTGGGGGAATGGCACTATCTCAGAGGTCAAGTTCTGTTTCTAGAGCTAGGTCTGTTAGTAAATTGCTATTTGATCTTTGGGAAGTAATCCAACTTCTGTGAAGCTTCATTTTCTTGCTTGAAAAATTAGGACATTGGACACTTTTTAGCTCCAATAGTTTGTGAATGTATATTTTCTTTTTTTTTCTTTTTTTTTTTCTCTTTTTTTTTTTTTTATTTAATAGCCTTTTTTACAGGATATACATGGGTAACTTTACAGCATTAACAATTGCCAAACCTCTTGTTCCAATTTTTCACCTCTTACCCCCCCCACCCCCTCCCCTAGATGGCAGGATGACCAGTAGATGTTTAAATATATTAAAATATAAATTAGATACACAATAAGTATACCTGACCAAAACGTTATTTTGCTGTACAAAAAGAATCAGACTCTGAAATATTGTACAATTAGCTTGTGAAGGAAATCAAAAATGCAGGTGTGCATAAATATAGGGATTGGGAAGTGAATGTATATTTTCAAACAAAAAACTGAAAAAATGATGTGGTGAAACAACCCCAAATTTATAATCCAGACTTAAGTAGAGTGTTGCCCTCCCTCAGTGATCCAAAGAAGTCTCAAATTATAATTTCCCTTTTGCTTTGCTATAAAGTGGAAAAGTCAAAGTTGTCAGTGTTAGAGCGTTCAAACCAATAGGTTTGCATTTTATTCATATTTTCTCCTTAAGGAACAACATCATTTCCTTTTAAATAAGCCAAGTAGTTCTATTTGAGAGCAAATTATAGGTGCTCATTGATGGATAGCTTGGTTCTTAAAGTACCCCCTTCCTCTTTATTGAACTGAAATCCTCCTTTATACAACTCCCTTATTTCACCTAGTTTTATGTTCTAGAACTAAAAAGATCTAGTTTAATCCCTTTTGACGAGGCAGAGCTTCAAATTCTTGAATACAACTACCATATTCTTGAGTCTTTTCTTCTCTAGGTTAAACATCCTCAATTCCTTTAATCCAGAGGTATCAAACATATAGCAATATGACCAGATTATCATATAACTGGTAAATATTTAACAACACGCAGATAACATTTTTAAACCAAATGAATATGTGACTCCCTCAAGGATTCTTATATATAGATTAATAACTCCTTTTCTGTTTGAATTTGATACTACTACTTTGATCAGAAACATGTAGCATGATTTCTAGTCCCTTCCTTGTGATACTCTATTAGATATCCACCTTGTCAAAACTTCAACAAGAGTCCAGTAACTCTGCTATCATAAGCAGATTGCAATCTATCCATACTTTCTTATTCTGTGTGATTCTTGTTCATAACCCTCTCACAAATCTTCTAGAGAGAATTTATTCAGCATATTAGATGTTGAATGTCCTCCTTGTACTATTTTCTATTTCATGAGTTTCAGTGCAGCATTCCAAATAGTCATCTTATTCCTCATTCCTACTCTATGATCAGTTTACTTTCTTTTCTAATCTTGTATTTGTTTCTTTAGTGACATTTTTACATTATTTATTTTATCTAAGTTATTGTTGATAATAGGCTATAGTCTACTTACATGTTTTCCCTGCATCTGTTCTTTGCTTTGGGTAAACCAGAAGCAAATTCATATTTTAGATATGGCCCAACCAGGCAAAATAGAACATAATTATTATCTCTTTTTAGGTATTCAGAATAACATTAGCTTTTTTTAGTTACCATTGACTCATATTGTCTTTAAAGTCCAAGAAAATCCCAGATACTTTTTCACAAGAACTGTTTTTTAGTCACATCACTCTATCCTGTGTTTATATATCTTTCTTCAGGCCCTCTAATAGAAACTATTTCTGCCTTTTATCATCTTTACCAATTTGTTGCATATATGGTAAGGCCTAAGTTTTGTTTTAATTTTTGTTCTTGTTATTCCAATGAGGAAGGGGGAAAAGAAGCTGACTAAAGGGACTGATATGAATAGCTAGACCCGCAGGGGTCCTCAAACTTTTTAAACAGGGGGCCAATTCACTGTCCCTCAGACTGTTGGAGGGCCAGACTATAGTAAAAACAAAAACTTTGTTTTGTGGGTCTTTAAATAAAGATACTTCATAGCCCTGGGTGAGGGGGATAATCGTCCTCAGCTGCTGCATCTGGCCTGCGGGCCATAGTTTGAGGACCTCTGAAAATATTCAATGATAAACTCAGATTTCAAAAAGACATGTGGAACAATCTTTCACATACTTTGCATTTCTTGTCCTAAAAATGTTTTCTCCTTTTTCTTGACTGCTTATCCAATGGCAAACAGCTCTATATGTCTTTTTAAAACCTGAATTCATCAAGGAGTCCCCTTTGTATTCATATTAGTCTCTTTAGATAATTATTTTTTCCCTTCATAGTTTCCCTTGTAATCTTTAGAATTTCATTATGGAGAGATTCTTTTCCTCTTAAACCAACTTTCCAAAACAAATATTATGCTATCAGATGCCACCAGTCCTTTCTCTGAGACCTTTAAATTATGTTCTCCCCAAATCAGAGGTGTATGTCAGATTACACCTGGTTTTCCTCTCTCTATTATCAAGTCTGTAAATGGTCACTTAACCCCAAGGTCCCTATCCAGTAATCTAGTTTCTCTAGAAGGAAGACCAATTTGTTCTGTGTACAAATATGTATAGTATGGGCAGAAAAATAGTGAGTGAGGGGTGTGTTGTGTGTGTGTGTGTGTGTGCATGTAGGTCTGCCTAAATGCTGCAGCAAACTTTGCATTTGTGAAACATGAGATGCAAAACCAAATGTACTGAAATCCATCCACTCCATTTCACCTTGTTGATGATTTCTAAGTACTCTCCTCTGCTCTCTTGAGTCTTAGGCTTTCTGTCCTCAGTTGGGAGTGGTTAAGTATCAAGGATGGTAAAGTTTTCTTTATTTGGCAGTTAAAATCTTGCCAAAAACTCTGGTAACTCACTAATGTTCAACAACCATTAGAACGGCTGAGCTCAAACCACCAAAAAACCCCACAAAAAACCCAAGCCTGTAATGAGGACATTAGTTACTGGTTAATAAAACAAGTAATGATAATGGCCCACATTTGTACAGAAAGCCACAAACTATTTGAAGTTTTTAGTGTAACTATTATCCCCATTTTACAGATAGGAAACTAAGAATCCAAAGAAATTAAATGATTCCACAGTCAGTAAGCATCAGAATGAGTATTTCATTGATAGAAAATATGTTTGAGTATTTATCAAGTCCCTTTACTGATTCTAAGCTCCAGGAGAGCAAGATCATGTCATACCTTAAGATTTGCATATTTCTAGTTATCTGTAACAATTTACAATTTACTCATAAATACTTTTTGAACATAAACTTTAAAAATATTCATTATAGGCACAACCTATTAATTTGCTTATAATTATTATATGTTAACTGATTGTGTTTTGAAGTGATTCTCAAGCTCTTCTTGGCCGTGTGTCATCAGGAAGAAGGAGTGCTTAAACTAAACCATCTACTTCTATCCCTTTCTTTGACAAATGAGAAAACGCACTTGATTGGACCATAAAATTAAGTCATCTGCCAAAAATCTCCTAGCTTATTAGTAATAGAGTCAGCACTGACGCTTAAATCTAGGATAGTGTTCTTGCTACTACCTCCTCATAACCTCCATTTGCCTCTCTGATAATATTAGTCGTGCACAAGCGTTTCTTGGGGAACATATTTGAAGAGGTGGCTAAATCCAGGCTGTGGGAAAAGAAGTACAAAAAAAGGAAAACAGTTTTTGGATATGAAGTTAAAAATCAGTAATGTCATGGGGGACTGGTAAAACACTTTGCCAAATTGCTAAACTTTGGGAATTGCTCTCTCTGTAGCTGTGAACATGATGTGAGGTGGGCCAAAGCAGACAATCACACTGCCAAGAACTTCAGGTACTAGCATTTTCGTTTTCGTTTTTATTCTGTAACTGGTCTGCATTTAATACTAGAAATATCGTTACTATTTTGAGCATGACTATTAATTTCCTATCAGAATTATTTTCTTTAAATAGGTGATTTTTTAAAAGGCTTACTTCATTCTTAAATGTGATTTTACTATGTACTGAAGCCAAGCATTTTTCCAGTTGAGCACATCTCCAATTTTCTTTTGGAAACCAATAGGAAAATTGGATTTCCCCAGAAGAAATTCAACTTTATAGCAAATGTTGCTGGAATACATCTGTTGCACTGAGTGGTAGATACTGAGGGAAAAACAGTTCTAATAGCCAATGACAGGCAATATGGCGTGGTGGATAAATGGCTAGACTTGGATCCAGGAAAATCTGATTTTGAGTTCTGCCTTTAATATATACTAACTGTGGCACCTGAAGCAAGTCACTTAACTTCTAAGTGTTCCCAAATAGTGTCTAAAAGTATAAGTTACAGAGGAATGACTGAGAACATCAGTCAAAATAGCTTCCACAGTGGGATTTACCCTCACTGATAAAATCATAAATCCAGACCACCCTCCTTACACCCATTCCCCCAAAGCTAATATTGAGTCAATGTTTCATAGTTTATAAAATTATTTACATATATTCTCATTTAATCATCACAGCAGTCCTCTCACATGAGTAAAAATAATTCTGGATATGAGTAGAGCTTTACATGGAGAAATTAATTCTGTTTGACAGATGAAAAAACTGAGGCTCAGAGAGGTGAAATTGTATCTGTACATGCAACTAGTTAAGATTTAGAAACAGAATTCAACCCTAGATTGTTCCTGAATTTAACAGCAACATTCTTTTCATTATAGAACATAAGGGGTCTTAGGTTAAGGTTGGTATTTTTGTGTTTTTTGGCACCAAGACTGCAAAATAGCATCCCTACAATTAATGACCTAGAATCATAAATCTAGTTAACTAGCAAGTAATAGAGTCAATTTCTGCTCCCCACAGGCAGAACTTATTTATATCTACCACACATGTACCCAGAGTGATAAGTAGCCGTACCATTCTTATAAATATCCAGGTAAGAACAATCCACTTTCCCTTGATAACATATTCTAATATTTTACAATCATTATAGGTTGTTCTTATTGATTAATCCAAATCCTCTTGTTGCAATGTAAACCCTTCTTCGGGGGCTCTTTTTAACCAACCAATTACATGTGGCTGTTTTCTGAGCAGCACAATGATTTTAGATAAGAAAACTATGTTTCAGTAGCTTGATAATCAGTGCTACAAGTTGCCTTGAATTTATTTTTAATCACTTTTATCCACACTTTTGGGGAAGTTTCCAAATCTAATGATTAAAAGAAAAAACCTCAATGAGGAAAGAACAAATGTTCCAATGAATCAGTAAATCAAGCAACTGACTCTGCCAGGCAGCATACAGCAATGAGTTCCAAAACCAGCTCTGCTTTTTACTAGTTTTATGGCCGTAGGCAAAGCACTTGCTTGCTTGGAGCCTCGGTTTCCTCAGTAAAATTATAGATATATATATACTGCACACCATCCCAGAAAGCATATCCAGCAACATAGTCCAGTGGAAAAGACATCAGATTTGGAATAAGATGACCTGGACTTGGTCAGTCATTGGATCTAATGGGACTCTTTATTCTCATCTGCAAGAAGAGGGATTTGGACTCAATAGTATCTCTCCTTTCCAAAACTGTGTTCTTAAATTCTATAGGATACATAAGTAGAGATTACTTAGACCTACAGCAAGTTGAGTAATGAAATAGAAAAGTCATGAATTGTAGTTTCAGAATTTAAAAGCAGTTAGAAATGGGGGGAGCAGTGGAGTAAAAGGAAAAAAAGAGATATTAAGTTCCTACCATGTGTTAGATTTATTAGTAATTTATTAATAATATCATTAATGTGGCTTATTTTCCCACACAAAGCTTCTCAAAATGTGGCATTGATGATTTAGTCATCCATAATTCTTCTTTAACCATTAATTAAGATCAATATTTTGTCTTTATAATAGCTATGGCCAGAAAAACGCTATTTCATACAAAGGATATGTTATAAATGTTACATAATTTTTATCACTTCATTTGATAAATCAGAGAGTTCTTTGACTTGTACACTTCAGGTACAAATGCTTGTTTTGACATTATTATAGGACAACTCTCCATGAGAATGTGAGTTTTTTTAACTAGATACAAGTTTTTTTTATTTTCTCGGTATTCCTAGTACTTAGCACAATCCCTGATGTGTAGTAGGCACTTAACAATTTCTTATCAACTTATCTAAACAGAGTAGGATAAAATGTATCATATTTGTCCATGACAAACATGTAAGTTTCTAATTCATTCATATCACAAAATATTTTGGTTTTTAAAATAAAACAAGTATTATTTATGTGGACTGGCAAAGTGATGAATAAGCAGATTTTTATTTTCTTCTATTTAATTTGCAGTGCAGAGATTTTTTAAATTGGAAAACACATCAAAATAGTATTGGGGGGATAAATATATTATCCATAGCTTTGTTTTTAAAATTCAATCCCTATATCTTTCTGAATCAAAGAACCTACACTGATATATTTAGAATACTCAAATTTTCAAATGTTTTCCAGTATAAATAAGTCTCAGGAGGAAGTTTTTTTATTATAACATCAATTTGTTTCATTTTTATCATTATCATAAATAAAAATGGTAATTTCTTCTTTTAAAAAAGCTCAAATACCTTAAAAGTACTCTGGCATGAGAAATCCAGTATGTTTTATAATAATAGTGCTTTATATTCTGCCCCAATATCATAATATAATTTTTCCTTTAATAAAATTGTTTTTATAAATTAGATT
Source organism: Sarcophilus harrisii (assembly GCF_902635505.1). Taxonomy (NCBI): domain Eukaryota; kingdom Metazoa; phylum Chordata; class Mammalia; order Dasyuromorphia; family Dasyuridae; genus Sarcophilus; species Sarcophilus harrisii. Next base: position 104,053,807 of record NC_045426.1, read on the forward strand.
ACTTTTATAACAACTTAAAGAGCTAAAGGTGGTTCCTTACTCATATTTCTCCATAAAAAGAATTGTGAAGCATATGGCATATCTAGATAACAGAGAGCTACTACTACTGATGGAGTTTTATTAGTGTAGATACTAGTCCTAGGGTCACACATTACATTACTTTCATTTTTTAAAGAATCCATCAATTCTATTAAACATTTTTCTTGATGTAGCATCAATTGGCTGACCAAGTAACAAATCAGGATTATAGAATATAGAGCTATAAGGGATTTCAATGGTCATTGATTCCAAAATATTCATTTTATAGGTGAGGAAATTATGGCCTATGGCAGTTAAGAGACTTGTTGATGATCCCACAGTAAGCAGTTACTGGGGAAAAAAATATGGTTTCAAAAACATTGGTAATAATATAAGCATCATTAACTACATCTGCTGCTGCAGCCACTTGCAGTTTAAAATAGGAAGATTTTAGTTTTTCAGTTAATTGATTGCAAAGGTCTTTCAACTTGGGCAATCATATTTTCTGTATCAAATGCAAACAAAACCATTTAAATTTGCTTTGCATATCAACAGGTAGTAGCAATCTTATCAAATAAGTAGTAGCAAGTCTTATCAAATGAGAATTTTTATAATTGGTGGTTTTGTAAGCAACCTTATATGATTTAATTAATCCTTTTGATATCACAGACAAGGTTTTTAAAAATGTTCCATTTTCTCTATTAAGCTAATTTTCTTCAGAAAATTTCTTTAGTCATATAAATATCTTCATATATATATTTTAATAAGTTATTTCATTTTATTAGGGTGCATGTTTTATGATGCTAATGCAATCATTCAAAAGAAGCTGTTTTCCCTCTCCATCAATAACAGTATTTGTTAAATTAGTTGATCAATACAGTGGATCATTTCTTTGGATTTTGCTTTTATGTTTTATATTTCTGTATTTCCAATACTCAAATTGTCTCTATTGTCTTTGCTCATACTAATTTGTTCCAATGGATTTTGTTCCAATGATTATATATTTATTCCTTACAAAGGAATACTATTTCACCATTAAAAATTAAAGAAAAGTCAATTTGAGACTATTGGATTTAAATTTAATGATTGAAAACTTCAAAAAATTATAACATTGTTGAATTATTTCAGTTGTATAAAGATGCTGCTTTTTTGGAAATCAGCTTATTATATTCTTAGCAAAAATGAAATATAACATATCATGGGACTTTTAACTTTCATCCAAAGATTGTTGGACAACAAGATGATCAATTCTGATGGATGTGGCTCTTTTCAACAATGAGATGATTCAGACCAATTCCAATGGTCTTGTGGTAAAGAGAGCCATCTGTGCTCAGAGAAAAGACTGTGGAAACTGAGTGTGGATCACAACATAGTATTTTCACTTTTCATGATAATTGTGCAAATATGTATAGAAGAATTGTACATGTTTAACATATATTGGATTACTTGCCATCTAAGGAAGAAGGATGGGGGAAAGAGAGGGGAAAAAATTTGGAATACAAGGTTTTGCAAAGGTGAATGTTGAAATTTATCTATGCATATGTTTTGAAAATAAAAAGCTTTAATAAAAAAAAAGATTGTTGGACTTTGCATATGTGTATTTCACATTCAGACACTGTAAATGGTATGATTTCATTACTCACCTGAGGTTTTTAAGCTGAGCTTGGAGGTCTTTAACTGAAAGCTAGACAACTACTTGCTAGTTATGTTATAGTAGGAATTCTTTTCATGTATAGATTGGAATAGATGACCAATGATAATTCATCCAATTCTCAAAACCTGTGATTCTGTGAGTTTACTTCCATCGTTATAATCAGTCATATACATTGAGTCATACTGAGTCTATACTGAGTCAAATGTTACCTCATTTTTCTAAATTATATTACACATTCCCTATGTTGCATTCACTGTCACTTGGTATGAATTTCCCATGTTAGTCTTAATTCTGTTGACTTTGATTTAAACCATGTTTTCATTGAAAAAAAATAGGCAAATAAAAGCAGGAGTTGTACTAGAAAAATATCTAATAATTTTGGCCATTGCTTCTAACTACCTACCATCCCAAGGGGAGGATCAGTAGTTTGGAAGTTTCTATAATAGAGAATGCCAGATGGCTGGAGCACAGGTTGGCTAATGCAAAAGTGAGACAGGATCATGAGGTAGGGAAGGGAAGAAACTGGTAGCTCCTGCTTCCCAGTCTGGGCTCCCTTAGCCCCACATATTTATACAACACAAAGAGAGTGTTCATGGTATATTGAAAAAAGCACTTCACCCTCAATTACTTCCATTACTTGCTGCTACCTGTGTACCTTTCAACAAACCTCAGTTTCCTCATCTTAAAAAAAAAAAAAAAAAAAAGGCAATTCCAAACACATGATAGCAGAGATCCTTTCCCTCCCTCCATGTTTTTGATCCTATGATCTTGTTCTCAGAAAGAATATATAAAGATGGAAAGGATCTCTTCTATTATTTGTTTGGACTCTCTCTGTTTCTTGACATTTTATGTGTCCCCTAACCACTTTGTGTGTGACTACAACAGGGACTAAAACTATATGTTAAACATCAAATAAAACCAGTCAGAATGAAAAATACAAAGAATTTATTGAAATTTTGTTAATAAACATGCCTTCATTTCTACATTTCTTTAAGGTTTCCAATATGTTTTCCTCAAAACAACCTTGGGGATAACTGTTGGATTAGAGGAGGTATAATCCAGAAGATGTTTTTGTTGGCACCTTCCAAATTTTTTGCCCTAGGACAAAGTCCTGGTCACTCAACTATAGTTATAACTCTAATAGGTCTAAATCCTAAACTGGTTCACCGTACCTCAGGTCAGAGTGATCAGATCCTACTTCTTCTGAACTCTTTCCAAAAAACAAAAACGACATTTGGAAGAATGTTACAATTTAATCACAAGAAAGAAACCAGTGCAGCATGTGGAGGAGAAATCTGGTAGCATCTCATATCCAATATTTATTAATCCACCTAACAACTATTTATTAATTAAGTAGTTACTCTGCACAAAACATTCTGCTACATCCTGGGAATATATAAAGTTTTCTAAAGATAATCCTTGTCCTCAAAAAGTTCACCATCTAGTAGGACCAAAAGACAAATAACTCTAATAAGCAATCTCCAACAAGTGTTTCAGATAGTTATAAAACTTAAGAAGTTAGGGAGGGAAGGTTCTTTTTGAGCAGGAAAGATGGGAACGTTTAAATTGAGTTTTACCCATATTGGATTACTTGCTGTCCAGGGAGGTAGGAAGTTAAGAGAGAGAGGGACAAAAATTTGGAACATAAGGTTTTGCAAAGGTAAATGTTGAAAACTATTTTTGCATATATTTTGAAAAATAAAAATCTATTATTGTAAAAAAATTAATTGAGTTTTTAACTCTTGGTAAAAAACTGATGAAGAATGGGAAGAGAGCACATTCTAGGCATGGAGTGAATTCAGACACTGCAGGGAAAGAACATATTAAGGAAAATACCTTGGCAGACGTGTAGGACACAAGATGAGCAGAATGAATTCAGATTTAAAAAAAAAGAATCTGGTACTAGTCTGTAGAAGGTCTTGAGTGTCAGGAGTGAGAATTTGAACTTTGAAGACTTCAATCCAAATTCAGACTCACACATTTACTAGCTATGTGACTTTGGGTAAGTCACTTAATCTGCCTCAGTTTTCTCACTTGAAAACTGGGAGAATGAGAACACCTACCTCCCAGGGTTGTTGTGAAGAACAAATGAGATAATAATTGTAAAACACTTAGCATGGTGTCTGGCAGATGCTAATTTGTATATAAATCTTGTTTATTATTACTTTTTTTTTTTAATAGCCTTTTATTTACAGGATATATACATGGGTAACTTTACAGCATTAACAATTGCCAAACCTCTTGTTCCAATTTTTCACCTCTTAACCCCCCCCCACCCCCTCCCCTAGATGGCAGATGACCAGTAGATGTTAAATATATTAAAATATAAATTAGATACACAATAAGTATACCTGACCAAAACGTTATTTTGCTGTAGAAAAAGAATCAGACTCTGAAATATTGTACAATTAGCTTGTGAAGGAAATAAAAAATGCAGGTGTGCATAAATATAGGGATTGGGAATTCAATGTAATGGTTTTTAGTCATCTCCCAGAGTTCTTTTTCTGGACATAGCTGGTTCAGTTCATTACTGCTCCTTTGGAAATGATTTGGTTGATCTCGTTGCTGAGGAGGGCCTGATCCATCAGAACTGGTCATCATCTAGTATTGTTGTTGAAGTATATAATGATCTCCTGGTCCTGCTCATTTCACTCAGCATCAGTTCATGTAAGTCTCTCCAGGCCTTTCTGAAATTATCCTGTTGGTCATTTCTTACAGAACAGTAATATTCCATAATTTTCATATACCACAATTTATTCAACCATTCTCCAACTGATGGACATCCATTCAGTTTCCAGTTTTTAGCCACTACAAAAAGGGCTGCCACATTGTTTATTATTACTGTCATCTATGATCTTATAACACTGGTCTCCTTGATGTACATGAAACTCCTATTCCAGAGCATATTCACTGACAGTCCCCCACGCCAAGAACTCTCTCCCTCCTCATTGCTAGCTCCTGACTCCTTTATTTACTTCCAGTCCAGTTAAAATCCTGCTTTCTGCTAAAAAGCTTTTCCCAGTCCCTCTCAGTGTTAAATGCCTTCCCTCTGCTGATTATCTCCAATACATACAATACATAATTATTTGTACATAGTTGTTACATGCTGTCTCCCCCACAAGGTGGGAAACTCCTTGAGAAAAGGAACTATATATATATATATATATATATATATATATATTCCCAAGCACTTAGTGCTTAGCTTAGAACTTAGCACAGTGCCTGGCACATAGCGAGCAACTGTGGTCCAGCAATCAGAACTTTGGCATGGGGAAACACATTTTTGTTGTTGTTCAGTCACGTCTGACTCTTGGTGATCCTAGCATGCCAGACCCTTCTATCGTCCAATATCTCCTGAAGTCTGTCCAAGCTCGTGCTCATTGTTTCCATGATGCTACTTATCCATCCCATCCTCTGCCATTCCTTTTCCTTTAGCCTTCAGTCTCTCCCAACATCAAGGTCTTTTCCAATGAGTTTTGTCTTCTCATGATGTAGTCAAATTATTTAAGCATCAGCTTCAGTATTTGACCTTCCACTGAATTCATTTCTTTAAGTATTTAATCTCCTTGCTGACCAAGGGATGCTCAAAAGTCTTCTCCAGTCCCACAATTCAAAAGTGTTGATTTTGAGGTGCTCAGCTTTCTAAACTTATAAGTCCAACTCTTATAATCATACATTGCTCCTGGAAATACCATATGTGTGTGTGTGTGTATATATACATGCGTGTTTACTACACAGACCTTTGCCAGCAAGGTGATGTCTCTGCTTTTTAGTATGCTCAACAAAGTTTGCCAACAATACCATCTGAGTTTTTCTAACTGACTGACTCATAATCCTCTTACCAGAATCTTCTCTCTCCTGACCAACAATTTTTGTTGTCCTTTTGAATAGTTTTTTCAAGCCCTGCCTCTGTCTGCCTCTCAGGGATATCATAACAAAATGTTCAAAGCTCTGTAGTATGCCCCAAAAGGAGTACATTCTCCTTGATAAGGGGGAAGGAAATAAGGAAATTCAAGTGGGTCTCCTGATTGCTGCACTAAGTCTTAGTTCTTTTGAGTGTTCATTTATCTTCATGGTTCTTTCATTGTGTTCCAGATTGCATGCTTGATATCTGGTGCCTGAACATTCCTCTTTTAAATAGCTCTAATCTATTAACAAGCTTTTATTCCATTCATTCTCCCGTGTTCTGTTTATTCTATTATCAGGTTGTTAAGTGACCTTTTACAGGATGCATAGTTTTATCTGCATCATTGCTGGGCAATGATTTTAGATGACAGCTCGCATTCTGCTGAAAGTGGCAATTTGAAAAAGATTCTGCTGAAAACCTGTGCATTTTAATCAGGGAAACCCATTAGAGTACCACTTGTTTTTCATATTTTTCTATTGATTTCATAATGGCAACAGTGTCAAAAAATATTTGGTGTCTTTTTTCCTTCTTTCATTTAATGTTTCTTAAAAAAATAGTATTTCTTTCATGATATTAATTATCAGCTAAAAAAGTATCAAATCCAAGAAGGAAAAACTAGCAGTTGTAATAAATTATATATACATATAGATGGTTATATATATATATGTTTATGTTATATATAGATGGTATATATATAGATAGATAGATAGATAGATGGGATATGTAAATCAGCATCTCTGATGGCCTTTGATGTGTTGGTATGTGATAAAGTATAACACCATTCAAAAAGAAAGTCTTGCTATAGAACAGCACTCAAGGTTCTCTCCCTCCACACCCCCTGGAAGCAGTGAGTGATTTGATCTTGGGTCCTTTAACTGAAATCTAGTCTTCTTAGTACTGTTCTACATTGCCTAATAGTCCTCACTCTATCCTTTAGACAGATGAAAGGGTGACTGATTACCCAAGAGAAGTTTTGCTGTATTGGAAGAAATGCCTGATTTATTGGTACTATTTGTACCATTTATTTTATATGTGACCTTTAGCAAAGCACTTCTCCGTGGGACTTTTTTCCTCATCTGTAAAGAGTTCACAGCTAGCTAATACATTAGGAAGAATACTACAACTGGAGTCAAGAAGACCTGAGTTTTGAGTCTGGCCTCAGGTACTTATTAGCTGTGTGATTCACTGTGCCTCAGTTTCCTCATCTATAAAATGGAATAGATAATAGCACTCACTCCTCCAAGGTTATTGTAAAGATCAAATGAGGTGGTATTTATAAAGAAAGCACTTTGTAAACCTTAAAATATCACATAAATTTATTAAAATGAAAGGATTGTAACAGGTGACTTCCATGGCCCCTTCCAGTTCTCAACCCTATGGTTTTAATGTACAAACTGACCTTTTTACTCTTCTTTACACGTGACATT